>NC_134485.1:204379915-204564915 GCF_040206685.1 Ascaphus truei | reverse complement strand
ACTAATTGCATAAAGCACAAGACTATGTAGAGATTGAAACTATGCACTTTAACCATACTGCATAGAAGAAACGCATGTATGTCTATAATAAATATATATATACACGTATAGCACAACTCGTTTCATTAATTACATAAAATTAACTTACACAAACTCTATACGTCCTTACAATGCTCACATATATACCACAAATATATCAACATGTTGTATTGATTAGCAGAACCCATTAAACATGCCACCGAACAACTATTAGTGTGTGTGAGACCAAAAAACCACGTGGATAAAAAGTGAACATAAAGAATCACAAAACAGAAGGAATCAATCTGCAATAAAATATAATCATCACAAAAAGCATCCCAGATGCAAGTCTTCATTAAGGCCAAATGGAGCCATCGTCCGAAGTTCAAAAATGTGTCTAGCCTCACTTTGTAATAAAAGTCTATTTCTGTCCCCCCCTCGACTGGGCACTGGGATTTGCAAAATGGGCATGCATCTGAAGGTTGCCAATGAATGTTTTTTATCTCTAAAATGTTTGGCAACAGGAAGGCATTTGAACTCCTGATCATTTGCATCCGATAACAATGCTTTGCGTATGGTTGACCTGTGAATGGCAATACGTTCTTTTAACATTCTAACTGTTTTTCCAATATAGATCAACCCGCACGGGCATTTGATCAAGTATATTAGAAACTTGAATTCACAGTTAAGGAATTGATGTATTTTAATCTTCACCCCACTATGTGGATGGCAATATGTTGATCCAACCTGCATGAATTGACAGTTGGTTCAACCCTTACATTTGTAAGAGCCTGGTTTGAGTGTTAGCCATGTGTTGTTTCTGGCATATTTTTCAACTGGATCGGATTGAGTAATCATATCTCCAATGGAAGGTCCCTGCCTGAAGCAAAAAAGAGGTGGTTCTGCAAAAGTAATGTCCTATCTTGTCATCTTGTGCAAGGATGTGCCAGTTCCGCTTCACACTGCGTTGGATTTGTGTGGAAGCCGTACTAAATGTACTGATCACATTGAATCTGGCCTGTTGTTCCACCTTTTGGTGACTGCTCCCCAGGGATTTCGTATCCAGTTTGTTGACTCTGTCCAGTGCATACTTGACATCTGCAGGGCTGTACCCCCTATCTAGAAAACGATTTGCCATGGACATCAGAGCTCCCTCCATTAGACTTGGATCACTTGTAATACGTTTCACCCTCAACAGTTGGGAATATGGTTAACCTTTTTTAAGAGGAACCGGATGGTGACTTGTTGCGTGGAGTAAGGTGTTCTTATCTGTTACCTTCTGGTATAAACGCGTAGCCAATCTGTCGCCACTCTTGTACACCAATGTGTCTAGGAATGATATTTCCAGATCACTGTAGCACATAGTAAATCTTATTTTGGATGGTATATGATTCAGATGTTCCAAAAAGATGTTTAATTCAGTATGATTCCCACTCCATAAGATAAAAATGTCATCGATGTAATGTAAATACATTTGTATGTGCTGTGCATATGGGGCATCATGTAAAATATGGGTTTGCTCATAAGTGTCCATATATAGATTGGCATATGAAGGTGCCATGTTGGAGCCCATGGCTGTCCCACTCAGTTGCAGGTAGTATGTGCTCTCAAATCTGAAAAAGTCTTTATTTAGAATGATTTCTCCAAGAAGTAGAAGGAACTCGGATGGTGGCCCACTTGCTGTACTCCTATTCGTCAATTTACTCCGAATGGCATCCAAACCCTCACAATGTGGGATGTTTGTATATAGGCTCGTTATATCAAGCGTGACCAATATGCTGTTTGATGGATCAAACGCCAATATATTGATATGTGCCATGAAGTCTGTTGTGTCCTTGACGTATGTGGGCATACATGCAACCAACTGCTGCAGGTGGAAATCCACATATTGGGATAATGGATGGCATAATGAAGATCTAGCAGAGATTATTGGTCTGCCCGGTGGGTTGGTGACCGACTTATTTTTGGGATGATGTATAAAACTGGCATTTTAGGATGCTGCTGTGTGAGAAATTTACCAGTATCCTCTGAAATCCATCCATTCACCACTCCCAGTTGAATAATTGAATCAACCTCAGCTTTATAAGTCAAGGTAGGATCTCTTGACAGACGCATGTATGTTTCTGCATCTGCCAGTTGGCGCAAGACCTCGTTCTTATAATAAGGATAGTCCAATATAACAACCCCTCCGCCCTTGTCGGCAGCTCTAATGATGATATTTTTATTTTGCCTTAAGGTCTTGATGGCCTTCCTTTCATCCATAGTGAGGTTTTGAAAGCTAGTCTTATGAGACTTTATCATACCTCTGGTTTCTTTGCTCAACAAGTTCATGAATGCAGAGATGCTGTAATTGGACACTTGTGGGTCAAATGTGCTCTTCGGTTTAAAGCTGGTGCTACTCGGGTCAGGCGTGGGGGACACTCCAGGTCTGGAAAAAAAATCTTTTCATTTCAGATGGCGATTCAGTTTGAAAAGATCAACTTCCCATTTAAATGGGTCCTGTTTGTGGGTGGGTACAAAGCAAAATCCTTTGTGCAGGATGTTCGTCTCGGCCACTGTAAGGATATGCGAAGAAAGATTAAATATTACCGTCTTTTTGGCAGTTGTTTCGATCCCCTTCCTCTGTTTGGATAGCGTTCGGGATAACGCCTTCTTTCTGCCTCCTCGCCTGGTCTTCCGGCGACATCTGCGGTTCCCAGGGGTGGCTTTGTTCTCCCGTCTGGTCCTTGGCCTAAAAAAGACGGCTCGGCCGTTGTATTGTCTGTGGTGGTGTCTGTGGCTTCTGACAGCTCGGTATCACTTGTATTGTACCCAGATTTTGTGTACCCATCACGTCTTCTCCGCGATTGTCCTCGCTGCCGACCCTGCACACCTGTAGGTAAATCATTCAAACCCAGCAGCCACCTATACACTTTCCTGTCTTTGTAGTCAGACTCTACAATCTTCAGTTTTTCCCTCTTGTATTTTACTAGATTGCTCCTGTATGCGTCAATTGAAGTTTGCATTTTGCCAATCCAATTTGTCGTCGTATCTGCCTCTAAAGTCTCTCCATGTTTGGAGTTTATAACATCTATCTCTTTCTTGATCTTTAGTATTTCTTTGCTAGACTGGTCTATGACAAGTATAACCAAGTCAAACTAACATTTGTTGAGTATAGCAATCCAACGCTTTCAGAATTCAGGGTCTGTTCTGCCTATAGTGGGCTGGTTCTTAATTCTGAAACCACGAGGTAATAATTTTTCTTTGTGGTAATGTGATAATGTGACTCCGTGTAGGTAGTAATTTACTTCCCTTTTCTTTAATTTAATCAAGTCGTTAAACACATCAACAGCCTTCTCAGGTCCCAGTACAGACTCAAATGATTCAGTATAGCGGATTTTAGAAATCTCAGCTTCACTGAAGCTGGCAGATTCAGAGATAGATGAAAACACTCCAAAAGTATCAGCAAATTCCTCCATATTGTGTCCTTTATGTGTAACACATCAACATTCAATTAAAAAGGCCAATACTTAAAAAATGTCCACAGTTCAGGCCAAAAATAATGGACAACAAATAACAAACTCCTTTTGGAGGATTTTTGATAGTATAACTGGCAGGTGCCCAACTCATATATGTTGTATAGAAAAAATAAAAAGCAGTTGGCACACTGAAAACAGGTTATCCACTGATGCTTATCCCATATATGCACATACACAGAAAGATTTTACCAGATAGAGATCCAGGAAAAACGAGACAGCACACAGTCAAGGAAATCCAAAGCTGATGTATTCAGGATAAATACATAGGCACTGCATCCAACGTTTCGGTCATCAGAATGTGACCTTCCACAGGGACGTGCAGTGTGTGAATGCTAGTGCATACCCTTATATACCCACATCTATCAAACCTAAGTGATAATAAATCATGCTCACCTGTGTAAAAATGAAAAACCCACCAAAAACCTTGCATAACTAGCTGTTGTGGACCGCAGCCCTATGCTGGAACGCACCACCATCTTGTTTAGGAAGTAAAAAACAGTCCTGGTGTACTACAGGTGCCTACAGGTGCTATACGGGACTGTTTTTTACTTCCTAAACAAGATGGTGGTGCGTTCCAGCATAGGGCTGCGGTCCACAACAGCTAGTTATGCAAGGTTTTTGGTGTTTTTTTTCGTTTTTACACAGGTGAGCATGATTTATTATCACTTAGGTTTGATAGATGTGGGTATATACTATATATATACTAGCATTCACACACTGCACGACCCTGAGGAAGGTCACATTCTGATGACTGAAACGTTGGATGCAGTGCCTATGTATTTATGATGAATACATCAGCTTTGGATTTCCCTGACTGTGTGCTGTCTCGTTTTTCCTGGATCTCTATCTGGTAAAATCTTTCTATATATATATAAATATATATATATATATATATATATATATATATATATATATATATATATATATATATATATATATATATAGCATAATACTGAGTTAAGTTATGGTGAGTAAAAAAAGTGACAAAAACCCTCTACAGAAAAGCAAATATGCAAATACAACTGTATGCTCATCTGCATGTCTTAGGCAGGTCTGCAACCCCGCCTTTCCCCATTATCACCCAGCATACAGCACTTCCACTGCAGCAAGGGATTCTGGGAAATGACATGCAGTATTATGGTATAGCCTATCCCATAGCCTCTCATGCATACCCAGTTAAAATCAACCCCACACTGATGAGACCCATCAAGGTCGATACAGCTGTCTGTGGGTGGTTTTCTGGATATGCACCTTAACCCTGGCTGTGCTCAAAGCTGTGACCATGCAGCAAGCTTAAGCCCATGTTAAAAATGGTTTTTGAGGCAAAAAGTGACACTGTGTGCTCATTTGCATGTCATTTCCCAGAATCCCTTGCTGCAGTGGAAGTGCTGTATGCTGGGTGATAATGGGGAAAGGCAGGGTTGAAGACCTGCCTAAGACATGCAGATGAGCATATAGTTGTATTTGCATATATATATATATATATATATATATGTAAGTATATGTATGTATATGTATGTATGTATGTATATGTACGTATGTATATGAATGTATATTATATATATATGCAAATATAGCTGTATGCTATATGCTGTATGCAGGTTGCAGACCTGCCTAAGACATGCAGATGAGCATACAGCTATATTTGCATATTTGCTTTCCTGTTGGGGGTTTTTGTCACTTTTTTTACTCACCATAACTTAACTCTATATATATATATATATATATATATATATATATATATATATATAAATATATGCAAATATAACTGTATGCTCATCTGCATGTCTTAGGCAGGTCTGCAACCCCGCCTTTCCCCATTATCACCCAGCATACAGCACTTCCACTGCAGCAAGGGATTCTGGGAAATGACATGCAAATGAGCACACAGTGTCACTTTTTGCCTCAATAACCATTTTTAACATGGTTCCCTATAGGCTTAAGCTTGCTGCATGGTCACAGCTTTGAGCACAGCCAGGGTTAAGGTGCATACCCAGAAAACCACCCACTGACAGCTGTTTCGACCTTGATGGGTCTCATCAGTGTGGGGTTGATTTTACTGGGAATGCAAGAGAGGCTATGGGATAGGCTAAACCATAATACTGAGTTAAGTTATGGTGAGTAAAAAAAGTGACAAAAACCCTCCACAGGAAAGCAAATATGCAAATATAACTGTATGCTCATCTGCATGTCTTAGGCAGGTCTGCAACCCCGCCTTTCCCCATTATCACCCAGCATACAGCACTTCCATTGCAGCAAGGGATTCTGGGAAATGACATGCAAATGAGCACACAGTGTCACTTTTTGCCTCAATAACCATTTTTAACCATTTTATATATATATATATATATACAGTGGTCGACAAATCACCAAAAAATCTACTCGCCGAACAAAAAAATCTACTCGCCACCTAGTACCAAAAGTGTGCTGCTTGGGCAAATAGGCGCTCGCCACGATGTTAAATCCACTCGCCCGGGGCATGCAAATGTATAGGTTTTTCGAACACTGTATATATATATATATATATATATATATATATATATATATATATATATATATATATGTATGTATGTATGTATGTATATATATATGCACAAAGAATGACCTAGGCGCAAATGGAGACAAGAAAAGACAGAAAAAACATAGGGTAGTATGTTCAGACTCAATAAACCGCCAGAAGGTATTGAATGCACTTACAGTATAAATGATAAAGTCAAGCCTTGCATCCACTCTGGGATCTGGAACAATTATGCGATGGATCTGGAACAGCTGGGCGTCCACAGCAGTAATGATGGTACTTTCTTATAGGTGCAGTCCACAGTGGCACTCCGTGTGTTGTGTTATCTTCCCACGAAGAGTCCTCTCTCTTCCTGTGGTTACCCGCGGCTCCAGGGGACGTTCCGTACCACGTGATGGCGCGGTGACGTCACTCACTCTCGCGAGACTTCGTCCGGTCTACTGTGAGCCGTCAGCCCCTGACGAAGCCTAACGGAGAAACGCGTAGGGCGTGGTGTACATTGAACTAAGCAGACTCATCAGAAGAAGCAGACAGCAGCAAGGAGGTGCCGGTGGCCGCCTGTCCCACTATTTGCCTGCAGGGAGAACGGCAGTGCAGAGGATCGAGGCCCTACTCTCACAGTAGACCGGACAGGACTCACTGCAGTTCCTTCCCCTCAGACAGAGAGAGCTTTTTTTCTCACAGCCCCTGCATCGCGGGGTCACAAACTGATCTCCTATCCGGAATACACTAACCCTGTGGAGGACTTCCGGGTTACACTGTGGTGAGCCTGTTCCTGTATCCCCTGCTGGATGTCAGTTCGGAAGAGCTGAGAGAGTGCAGACGGAGAGAGGGCGCACCATCCAAGGCACATCGTGGGCGGTTGGCGATTGAGTATACTCAATATATGCTTTTATTTATCCGTTGTTTGTGAGTTCACATTTGTTGGTTTTATTCATTTTTATTAAATTGTACTTTTTCATGCTGCACTAGGATCGGGCGCTTTCTTTTTTGTTGTTCATATGTATATGTATGTATATATATGTATGTATATATATATATATATATATATGTATGTATATATGTATGTATATGTATATATTATGTATGTATGTATGTACAGTGCTTGACAAATCACCCAAAAATCTACTCGCCAAACCAAAAAAAATCTACTCGCCACCTAGCCCCGCCCCCAGCCCCTCCCAGGCCCAGCCCCCAGCCCCTCCCCTAGCTCCACCCCCCAGCCCGCTTAAATTTTTTTAAAGTAAATTCCAAGTAAAACAACATTCTTTTTTGACATAAGTTTATTTATTGTATTACATTTATACTTTACTACAATTAGTCCTTGTTACGTGTGTGTGTGTGTGTGTGTCTGTGTGTGACTATTTTCCTGCACCCATTAACCAGTGTCTGGATGCCCCCTCTTCACAATATCTAAAGCAGCAATCCACCTGGGATCTTACCTGATCCGCAGTCCATTAATGTCCAGGTACCCTCATACCCGCAATGTTATATGTTGGAGGGAGGTGTTCCCTACCTGTCTTCTGGGTTAGGGGGGATTCCAATGTCTCCCGTGTGAAGCTCCAGAGTCAGATCTGGAAGAAAGCAGTTTAAGTTATTTCGGTGTAGTATAGGGCAGTTAAAATATATATAGGGTAAATAAGATATCCAGATCCAGAGTGTGGGAGAGAGCGAGACAGAGAGAGCGAGACAGAGAGAGACAGAGAGACAGAGAGACAGAGAGACAGAGAGACAGAGAGAGAGAGACGAGAGAGAGAGAGAGACAGAGAGAGAGAGAAGAGAGAGAGAGAGAGAGAGAGAGAGAGAGAGAGAGAGAGAGAGAGAGAGAGAGAGAGAGAGCAGACAGACAGACAGACAGACAGACAGACAGACAGACAGACAGAGAGAGAGACCCAGAGACCCAAAGAGAAAGAGACAGAGACCCAGAGACAGAGAAAAGACAGAGACCCAGAGACAGGGAAAGAGACCCAGAGACAGAGACCCAGAGACAGAGACAGAGACCCAGAGAAAGAGACAGAGACCCAGAGAAAGAGACAGAGACCCAGAGACAGAGACCCAGAGAAAGAGACAGAGACCCAGAGACAGAGACCCAGAGAAAGGTGACTGGGTGGGATTATTGACTAGGTGACTGGGTGGAATTACTGACTGGGTGACTGGGTGGGGTGGGATTACTGGGTGGGGGTGGGATTACTGACTGGGTGGGGGGTGGGATTAGTGACTGGGTGACTGGGTGGGAGGTGGGATTACTGACTGGGTGACTGGGTGACAGGGTGACTGGGTGGGGGTGGGATTACTGACTGGGTGGGATTACTGGACTGGTGACTGGGTGGGATTACTGACTCTGTGACTGGGTGGGGTTGGGATTACTGACTGGGTGACTGTGTGGGGTGGGATTACTGACTGGGTGACTGGGTGGGATTACTGACAAGGTGACTGGGTGGGGGGTGGGATTACTGACTGGGTGACTGGGTGGGGGTGGAATTACTGACTGGGTGACTGGGTGGGGGTGGGATTACTGACTGGGTGACTGGGTGGGGAGTGGGATTACTGACTGGGTGACTGGTGGGGGTGGATTACTGACTGGGTGACTGGGTGGGGGTGGGATTACTGACTGGGTGACTGGGTGGGATTACTGACTGTGTGACTGGGTGGGGGTGGGATTACTGACTGGGTGGGGGTGGAATTACTGACTGGGTGACTGGGTGGGATTACTGACTGGGTGACTGGGTGGGATTACTGACTGGGTGACTGGGTAACTGGGTGACTGGGTGACTGGGTGACTGGGTGACTGGGTGGGGGGTGGGATTACTGACTGGGTGGGATTACTGACTGGGTGACTGGGTGACTGGGTGGGAGGTGGGATTACTGAATGGGTGACTGGGTGAGGGGTGAGATTACTGACTGGGTGATTGGGTGGGGGGTGCGATTACTGACTGGATGACTGGGTGACTGGGTGGGGTGGGATTACTGACTGGGTGACTGGGTGGGATTACTGACTGGGTGACTGGGTGGGGAGTGAGTGGGTGGGGGTGGGATTACTGACTGGGTGGGGAGTGGGATGGGTGACTGGGTGGGATGACTGACTGGGGGGGATTACCTCTGGTGTCCTGCACACACATGTTCTCTCTCTCTCTCCCATATATACACACACACACACACACACTCAATCACACACACACACACACACACACACACACACACACACACACACACACACACACACACACACACACACACACACTCTCTCTCTCAATCTCTCTCTCCCATACACATACACACACACACACACACACACACACACACACACACACACACACACACACACACACACACACACACACACACACACACACACACACACACACACTCTCTCTCAATCTCTCTCTCACATACACACACACACACTCTCTCAGTACCTCACAGTATCTCAGGAGCGCTGGAGGGGAGAGAGGGGGGGGAGAAACACCCGGCTATCTCCCACCCCACGCAGACAGTGGGAGAGCGCCGGAGGTGCGGGGGTATCTCTCGACCCGCACGCACAGCGGGAGAGTGCCGGAGGGGGGGGGCAGTATCTCCTGACCCGCGCCCCAGCGGGAGAGTTCCGGAGGGGGGGGGGCGGTATCTCCCGACCCGTGCGCACAGTGGGAGAGTGCCGGAGGGGGGGCGGTATCTCCCGACCCGCGCACGCAGCGGGAGAGTGCCGGAGTGGGGTGGGGTATCTCCCGACCCTCGCGCACAGTGGGAGAGTGCCGGAGGTAGAGGGGTATCCACGTGCACAGCAGGAGAGTGCCGGAGGGGGGGGGGCGGTATCTCCCGACCCGCACGTACAGCGGGAGAGCGCCGGAGGGGGTGGGCAGTATCTCCCGACCCACGCGCACAGCTGTAGAGTGCCGGAGGTGGGGGGGGGCTATCTCCCAAGCCGCGCAGACAGCGAGAGCGCCAGGGACTGGGGGCAGGATGTATCAGTGTATATATAAATATTTTAAAGTGCATTCAATTCCCCCCACCTCAAGCATCTGTTCAAAATCCTCCATGACTGGATCAGTGCAGGTCTTGTAAGTTACAGGAGCTGATACAATTATACAGAAGGATATATAGAGGAGGAGGAGGAGGAGCAGCAGCAGCAGACACACGCGCACATCCCCCCGCCATCATTACTTACCTGTGCACAGAAAGAAGGGCGGTTTGAAGTCCTGGCAACTCCATCCCACGTCACAGCGAATCAGCTATCAGCTAGAGGGATTTTTTTTCTCTTCGAGCAGGGGATTTTTTTTTTGCAGAGCAGGGGAAAAGTTACTGGCCACGAGCCAATATCCGATCGCAGCTGGTGAGTTGGCGACCGGGTTTGTCGAGCACTGTATATGTATATGTATGTATTTATATATATGTATGTATGTATGTGTGTGCTTGTGTGTGTGTGTGTGTATGTATGTATGTATGTATGTATTTATATGTAGGTATCAGTACCGTGTTAGCCGAGCTTCAATAATCAAAAAATAAATAAATGATATCGTTCTGTGGCTAACGAAATGCTTTTATTTGTGCGAGCTTTCGAGATACACTGATCTCTTCTTCCAGCGATGTTACAATGAATGAAGCAAGCAAAGGTATACTTACAGCAGCGGCAGCTCTTATTCGAGCAAAAGCCGCTGGCTGTATGTGGCTGGGAAGCGGGTAGCCGCGGCGCGTGGCGGCGCACTGTGACGTCACAGTCACATGCGCGCCCGGCTTCCCCGTCTTCCCCGGCTTCCCCAGGCTTCCCCGACACCCCTGGAGATGACATTAAGGTCAGCGGGGGTTCGGGGAAGCAGAGGGGCAGAGCAGAAGGGGTACAGGGGTCCGGAAGGGTGTGTAAATTGAGCGCGATGGAGGAGGGGGGGTGAGTGGGGGAACGCGGCGGCGCGCGTGCATTACTGGCGGCAGCTGGGGCAGATCCCGGCATGCCGCCGGTATTTAGTGCAATAAGATATGTCGCTACTGTAAAAACAGTGTCTCTTGGAATGTTATCTGTGCTTGTCCTTCCCCCGGTGTGGATGAGATTTATGGCTAGAGGTGTTAAATGGTTCCTGAAAGAAAGTGATGTAAGAGTGTGTGTGTGTATCTGTGTGAATATAAATGAATGGAGAGCCCACAGTGTATACAGTGCTTTACAAAAGGGGTGTGTGGAGTGGGAGTTAATAAAAATGGTGTGGGTAAGTGTGGAAATGTGGGAGATAGTGGCATAACTAAAAGTGTGTGGATACTATGTGGTCCCTATTGGGATGGAAAAACAAGGAGTATTGGTATGTGTAAGAGACAGCTGTGTGTGCATACATACAGTATAGCACAGTAAGTACAGACATGGTCTTTAGCGCTCATGGGAAGAGAGTTCACTTGTGTCAGTAATGACTCATAAAATTTCGATCTCTGTTTAGGCCACCGTTAAGTGTCCCGAACAGTTGCATAAATTTGTATTCATGCAACCGTCTCTCTTTCGGTGTTTTAAGATTACCTGTGAGTATGGCAACCCTCAGATCATTCATCTTGTATTCCCGATTCCTGTGTGGTATTTGTATTGTGTCCGCTGTGTAGAGCTTTGCGCAGGTTTTGCATCTTGGGTCCTGGCATGGTTTCGTCCCGCATTCAATTGTACTGCTGAATACTTTACTCCTCACCATAATATTCTTGAGATTATGAGGTTGTCTGTATGATAATAAGGGTGCTTCAGGGAAGACCTGTTGCAGTCTTGTATCTTCCTGGAGGATGGGTTGTAGTTCCCTGGCGATATTGCGTAGGGCTCCTAGGTGTGGGTTATATGTGACCACCAAAGGTACCCTGTCGCTTGTCTCCTTCTGTTTGTATTCAAGGAGATCCCTTCTTGGTATTGTGGTGGCTTTGTGAATTTGCTGGTCTACAATTCTGTGGTTATATCCACGGTTTATAAAATCTTATCTTAAGGCTTTAATCCGCTGGTCTCTGTCTGCTGTGTCGGAGCATATGCTCCGACACAGCAGACAGAGACCAGCGGATTGGCAAGCTAATATCTATTAAAATGAATCTCCTTTCACGTATAATGTTTTTTTTCCGTACTCTCCCCATTAAGATACCACTTAAAGATCTAGAGGACCTGCAATAAAGTATTAGTAAGTTTGTATGGAATAAGAAACGCCCAAGAGTCAAGAGAGAGGTACTTTATAGACCTACAGGGATGGGGGGGTGGGGGTTGGACCTCCCTAATCTACTGAAATATTATCAGGCTTCCCAGCTGAGCAAGCTTCTGTTATGGAATTCGGATGCACACTCTAGAGGATGGGTAGATATAGAGCATGCTAAGTTCAAACCTGTGTACATCAAAGCCCTTCTATGGCTAACCAAATCCAACAGACCGCCAAATACTCTATCCCACCCAGTGATTACACACTCGCTGACACGCTGGGATTGCCAGAGTGTTCCCCTATGATCCCTCTCTTCGACAACCCAGACTTTGACCCTGGTAGAGGGACAGGTGTATTGTCAAAGTAGAAGATATGGTCTCTTTCTGTTGGTTTATCCCATTCCCTGAATTACAAAAAAAAAAAACCTGGCCCCCTCTGAGATATTTTGCTTCCTGTTACATTTTGTCACATAGTCTTATAGGGTCGGTGTGTCTCCTGCCTCGACTTATTTTGAAATGCTTTATAGAAACTGAGCTCTGGAGAAAGGTATGATATCCGCAATGTTCCATATTCTAATTAGCCATGATGCAGGTGGCAAATACAGTATCTCTATATGCTGAAATGGGAGGAAGAACTTGGAGAGGTCCTCAATGACGAGGACTGGGCAGATATATGGGAAGCTGCCGCAAAAAGCTTTGATATGCACTGTGGTAAAAGAGAATATCTACAAATTACTATTTCGCTGGTATATGACACAGCTTAGGCTCCATACAATAGTTAACTCCCATTCACCATCCTATTTTAGAAGCTGTGGACAAAACTGTTCAAAGACACATATTTGGTGGAGATATCCAAGACTGGCCCCCCTATGGAAGCTCATCTTCCAACTTATTCATAGGTTGTTAAATGTTAAATTGAGACCCGACCCATGGGTTGCTCTCCCTGGAACACCTATTCAAGATATGCCGTGAGCTTCAGCCAAGCTGATCGCCCATATCATGTCAGTCACAAGATGCTGTATCGCGGCATCCTGGAAAAAACAGGATGCTCCCTCTAGCCATGGTTAAATGTAGGATATGGCATATCTCTGTTATGGAAAAGCTCATGGCATTCCTGAGAGAGAACTGCCATATGTTTTCCCAGATATGGGATCCCTGGTTTACCAGAGAAGGGGGGCAGAGAGACAATGGTGAACTGGTCTTTATATAGGAGGGATTAAATCGTTCCCCTCAAGGTTTGTCAGGCAAGGCTTGGAGCAAGGAATATTTCTTATAGATAATAGGTGCAGGAAAATAGAATAGAACAATGGTGCTCAAAGTGCTGTATGTGTGCTTCTGAAGGGAGGGAGACACTGGGTATTAAGGTATTGTGCATTGATATACTCAGTCCATAATGATGGGAGTGGGGGCACCAGGAAGCCCTGAAGATTAGGGAAGTTGTCCTAGGACACCCTCCTTCACCTCATTGGGATAGCCCCTTGAGAGTACTCACAGTCTGTTCACCTCCAGAGTCTCCCTTCCAATGCGTGCTGCTATATAAACGAATTCCAGAGATGTAGGTGTGTAGCGCACAGCATCCAGCAGAGAACAGGTCTGGCAAAAACTTTCTTTATTGGCAAGGCATTAAAAAGAGGGGCGCAACCCTTCAACGCGTTTCGTGCAAAGCACTTTGTCAAGAAGTGCCTCTACACGATATACAGCCACTTAAATACACAAAGTCTGTCAAATCTCGCGATATCTCGTGACGTCATCAGACCGCTACTATCCAATCAGAAGGATATTCCCCGCGCATGCGCGCCGCGATCGAGCCCAGCGCCAGCAAGATCACCGCATACCACGCCTCCCACCGTCCCTGCGATGTGCACCCGCTGGTAGACACAACGCTGATCAGGAGACCAGCCATGAGAGCGGCAATCAAGTACACCGGACCCCTCGCCCCGCGCATGCGCATGCGGACATTCCAAACATGCCTAATCTACTGACTGATCGGTGCAGCTGAGCTGTCAAGTGTAAAAGAAGCAGACTCATCTGCACCGCTCCCCCAGCAGGGCAATAACAGGTTAATACACTACACATAAAAGGGCGGCCCATATCCACACAGATCTATGTTTAGCATGGCCCATAATGTTGCTATGCATCAAAGCAATTTAAACAAATACAATTTATTATCTAAACACTTAGCTAAACTACTCTAAACAAGATACCTTATTAAAATATAAGTATAAGCTATACTCATGTAAAAACAAATTGCTCCCTCATGATGAACATGATCATTATGTATATATGAACAACAATAATAATTTGCATGTTAATAATTTCTACTGTGGAGAGCCTAATAGAAAAAACACAGAAATGTATACTTTTTGACAATGTACACAAAGGTATTATTGAAAGCCATTATACTACAGTGGAAGTGAGGGACTACCAATAGTTTTATATTTGTGCCAGGTTTTGAGCAATTTTTCCATTATTAAAGATTTTAGATTTGTAATTGATACTGTTCTTATCCCAAACCAACCATATAATGAATCATCAGTACAAGAATTTGTTATCTATAGACAATTCGTATAAACAACTTCAGTCATATAAACTGTCATATGATGTCCACACACTGTATTACAAAAATCATTATCAGGTCTGTTCCCAAGGAATGCTGTCAAAATTGAAATACATTTTTATTATTATTATTTTTTTGTATTATTTTTTTGTAGATATTAGGACAGTTCTATTTAGATTATACGAATCCGTACTTTTCTATCATAAAGTCCATGATTACTTTATGAAGTGGTTTATAGTCCACTCCACATTAATTCCTTCTGGGAACCTTGTTCTGAGCGTAAAGATCCAAAAGGATTCTCTACAATTCAGAGTCTTGAGAACATCACCCCCTCTCTCTTGTTTTTTAATTTTCTCTAAACCTATGAACGTGAAGTTCTTTATACTGCCCTTACTACATTGCGTAAAATGTTTCGACACTGGGTGGTCCAGATCCCCTTTGCGAATTAGTCTACAATGTTCTTGCATTCTAATTTTTAGAGCCCTCGTAGTTCTACCAACATATCTCTTCCCACATCCACAACTGATGAGATAAACTACAAAACTTGTATTGCAGTTAATATAACTACCAATGTTATACTTTTTATGTGGACTGTGGGAAAAGAAATGCTGCGAGGGCTTCATAAATTGACACATGTTACAGCTATTGCATCTATACGAGCCCTTCGTCAGGAACCGGTCAGGCTCACCCATTTTGGTAGAGATTACACTTGGTGAAATAAACGTGGCCAATGTCTTAGCTCGCCTGTATACACACTTTGGGCCGGACTTTGTATACTCACTAAGAATGGGATCCATTCGTAATAGTTCCCAATGTTTGTTTATTATCTCTCGAACCTGACCACTCGATCTATTGTATTGAGATATGAATAGGGGGCACACCTTGTCATTGTGGTCAGTTGTGTTCTTCCCCTTTTGCTCATTCCTCATCCTGGACCCGGGGGGAAGTGTGTTTTCTCTATCCATTTTCATTACTTCTGTGACAGTGGATTGGAGGGTCTCCCGATCATACCCTCTTTCTATGAATTTCTTGGTCAGCACCTCAGACTGGGCCTTGAAATCACTCATTGTGGAGCAATTCCTCCGTAGTCTGATGTACTGACCTTTGGGTATTCCCTTTACCACTGATCTGGGGTGACAGCTGTCCGCTCTAAGAAATTAATTCCTTGAGTTCGTTTTTGTATACACATCTGATTGTATTTTTTGGTCCATATCAATATAGAATAGAATGTCAAGGTAGCTAATGTGTTGTGAGTGATAATTTATCGTAAAGTGAATATCTAAAGTGTTTTTATTAATTTGGTTAAAAAATTCCAATAGTGTTTCTGTGCTCCCGTGCCATATAAAAATTAAGTCGTCTATAAAACGTTTATAAAAAATGATATTGTGTCTAAACAGATTGGTGCTATTATAAATGAAAGTGTTCTCCCACCACCCCATAAACAAATTGGCATAGGAGGGGGCAAAACTTGTCCCCATTGCCGTCCCCCGAAGTTGTAAATAAAACTTGTGCTCAAAAAGAAAATAATTGTGTGTAAGAAGAAAAAGTATAGATTCCATGATGAAGGTTGTCATAGGCAGAGAGCTACCTGGACATTCTATAAAGTGTCGGACAGCTGTCAGGCCCAGATCGTGTTGTATTATCGAGTAGAGGGAGACCACATCCATAGTCACCCACAGGTATTCTTTATTCCAAGAAATCTTATCTATTTTGGTAAGTAAGTCACCTGAGTCCAGAATGTGGGATGGCAAGGCCCTAACAAAAGGCTGCAGATAGGAATTGACATACCGAGACAGACCATCTCCCAAAGATCCAATGCTAGAGACAATCGGCCGACCAGGAGGGTCGACCAAAGTCTTGTGGATCTTTGGGAGATGGTGATATATCGGTATGACAGGTTGAGGATTTATTATAAAATTGGATTCATCTTTATTCAATACATGTGTTGCTGTTCCTAAATCTACTAACTCAAGTAGTTCCCTTAAAAAAAGTTCTGTAGGGTCCCGTGGTAGTACAGAGTAGGATGACACATCCCCAAGTTGGCGAAAGGCTTCCCTGAAATAGTCTGTCCTACTCTGCACCACCACTGCTCCCCCCTTGTCTGCATTTTTAATTACTAACATTTCATTCTCTTGTAGAGTTTTGATGGCTGCACGCTCATCTTTGTTTAGGTTGTCATATCCCCGATGGGGGAACAAGAACCCTTGGGCTAATGTTCTGAGGTCCCTGACCACTAGATTCTCAAACATGGTGAGGTATGGACCTTTAATTAAGGTCGGGTAAAAGACTGATTTCTCTTTCAGTCTGGATCTCCAATCCCCAAGTATATATGATTGTGAGTCCTCCACATAATCTCCCTGTGCTAAAAGGTCTTCCATATCTTTAATCGCGCATTGATCCTGAAAGGAATCAAGGGAGTTAAGGGCTAGGGAAGGGAGGGGTGCAAGAGGGGGTAATATTGGACAACAATCATCCTGTGATATCTCACCTGTGTCTGTCGCCCTCAGAGATCCCTCACCGTTTGGTTGATGAAAGAATTTTTTCAAAGTCATCTTGCGCACAAACTTGTGGACATCCACCGCTACACCAAAGAGGTCAATGTCCATTGTCGGCGCATATTTCAGCCCTTTATTTAGTAAGGAGATCTCTGCGGGCGACAGCTCCAACCCTGAAATATTAATTACATTGTTAACATCAGTTAGTAATTCTTTTTCCTTTTGTTTGCCCTTTTTCCCCCTGTTTCTCTTCCCCCCCCTCCTTGTCCTTTTTGGTCTCTCCTGAACATCAGGTAGTTTTTTGACTGTTGGTCAGTGTGGTAGGTTTCCATTGATGCGGATGGCGTCGGATCCTCCCGGGAGGTATTAACTCCGGATGGGTGTCTCTCTTCCCTGGGTTGAGTGGTATTGGTGCGTTGTGATCCACTTGTTCTACTTTCCATGTCCATAAATGAGACCGAATGTGGGACTGATTCTACATCTGATAATTCAGAATCTCCACTCTGGTAGTCAAAGTTACTGTAAGTGGCTGTATATCGTGTAGAGGCACTTCTTGACAAAGTGCTTTGCACGAAACGCGTTGAAGGGTTGCGCCCCTCTTTTTAATGCCTTGCCAATAAAGAAAGTTTTTGCCAGACCTGTTCTCTGCTGGATGCTGTGCGCTACACACCTACATCTCTGGAATTCGTTTATATAGCAGCACGCATTGGAAGGGAGACTCTGGAGGTGAACAGACTGTGAGTACTCTCAAGGGGCTATCCCAATGAGGTGAAGGAAGGTGTCCTAGGACACCTTCCCTAATCTTCAGGGCTTCCTGGTGCCCCCACTCCCATCATTATGGACTGAGTATATCAATGCACAATACCTTAATACCCAGTGTCTCCCTCCCTTCAGAAGCACACATACAGCACTTTGAGCACCATTGTTCTATTCTGACTTTGTATATCTATTGAATGGTAGCTCGTGCTTAATGGATGTGTTTAACCCATGAAATACTATTGTGAAGGAGGAATCTACTGAACTGTATACCAAGAGCAGGTCTGTGCGGTTTTTTCGTTTTTATGATCATATTATACAATTAAAGTGTGCAAGGCATTATGGATGAAATTGATGATCTTACTGAGAGACCCTTACCGTCAGTTTATACATTCAGCTGTGGAGATGATTCTTTTAGAAAAAAGAAAGCCCTCCGTGTGTTTGACAACGTAGTAGACACTGATTCTAATGACATTTCCGATCTAAGAATATACTTTCAGAAACTAGAAAAACTACTTATATATAAGACACGAATCTGGTGGGACATTGTTGCAACCGAAAACTACCTCAAAATGAGGAGAATTCCCAGGGGTTTAAGGTTAAAAAGGCCCCAACCTTTGGTTTCCCGGATAAGGCATTTGAGGAAACATGGATTGAAACACTAAATACTTGTTCATTTAGTTTAATGGATCAAATACTGCAACATAAGATAAAGGAGAAAGCAACATTAGATAACCAGATTAAGGAACTACAGGATAAGCTACGTAAATTCAAGGACATTGAGGGGTTCTCTAATTTTGACAGAATTTTAGCCAAAACTACAGAGGAGGCTGAGAGGGAAATCATGATACGGAAACAGAATAAATACGATCGTGACCGTATTGATTACGAAAAAAATCAAATATATAATTGGCAAAGGATTGTGCCTGTTTTTGATCGTTTTTCACAGGAGTCAACAAGGAATATGTCGCGGAGATCAACCCCGAGTAAGTCAATCCTGAAACCAAGTAACTTTGACTACCAGAGTGGAGATTCTGAATTATCAGATGTAGAATCAGTCCCACATTCGGTCTCATTTATGGACATGGAAAGTAGAACAAGTGGATCACAACGCACCAATACCACTCAACCCAGGGAAGAGAGACGCCCATCCGGAGTTAATACCTCCCGGGAGGATCCGACGCCATCCGCATCAATGGAAACCTACCACACTGACCAACAGTCAAAAAACTACCTGATGTTCAGGAGAGACCAAAAAGGACAAGGAGGGGGGGGAAGAGAAACAGGGGGAAAAAGGGCAAACAAAAGGAAAAAGAATTACTAACTGATGTTAACAATGTAATTAATATTTCAGGGTTGGAGCTGTCGCCCGCAGAGATCTCCTTACTAAATAAAGGGCTGAAATATGCGCCGACAATGGACATTGACCTCTTTGGTGTAGCGGTGGATGTCCACAAGTTTGTGCGCAAGATGACTTTGAAAAAATTCTTTCATCAACCAAACGGTGAGGGATCTCTGAGGGCGACAGACACAGGTGAGATATCACAGGATGATTGTTGTCCAATATTACCCCCTCTTGCACCCCTCCCTTCCCTAGCCCTTAACTCCCTTGATTCCTTTCAGGATCAATGCGCGATTAAAGATATGGAAGACCTTTTAGCACAGGGAGATTATGTGGAGGACTCACAATCATATATACTTGGGGATTGGAGATCCAGACTGAAAGAGAAATCAGTCTTTTACCCGACCTTAATTAAAGGTCCATACCTCACCATGTTTGAGAATCTAGTGGTCAGGGACCTCAGAACATTAGCCCAAGGGTTCTTGTTCCCCCATCGGGGATATGACAACCTAAACAAAGATGAGCGTGCAGCCATCAAAACTCTACAAGAGAATGAAATGTTAGTAATTAAAAATGCAGACAAGGGGGGAGCAGTGGTGGTGCAGAGTAGGACAGACTATTTCAGGGAAGCCTTTCGCCAACTTGGGGATGTGTCATCCTACTCTGTACTACCACGGGACCCTACAGAACTTTTTTTAAGGGAACTACTTGAGTTAGTAGATTTAGGAACAGCAACACATGTATTGAATAAAGATGAATCCAATTTTATAATAAATCCTCAACCTGTCATACCGATATATCACCATCTCCCAAAGATCCACAAGACTTTGGTCGACCCTCCTGGTCGGCCGATTGTCTCTAGCATTGGATCTTTGGGAGATGGTCTGTCTCGGTATGTCAATTCCTATCTGCAGCCTTTTGTTAGGGCCTTGCCATCCCACATTCTGGACTCAGGTGACTTACTTACCAAAATAGATAAGATTTCTTGGAATAAAGAATACCTGTGGGTGACTATGGATGTGGTCTCCCTCTACTCGATAATACAACACGATCTGGGCCTGACAGCTGTCCGACACTTTATAGAATGTCCAGGTAGCTCTCTGCCTATGACAACCTTCATCATGGAATCTATACTTTTTCTTCTTACACACAATTATTTTCTTTTTGAGCACAAGTTTTATTTACAACTTCGGGGGACGGCAATGGGGACAAGTTTTGCCCCCTCCTATGCCAATTTGTTTATGGGGTGGTGGGAGAACACTTTCATTTATAATAGCACCAATCTGTTTAGACACAATATCATTTTTTATAAACGTTTTATAGACGACTTAATTTTTATATGGCACGGGAGCACAGAAACACTATTGGAATTTTTTAACCAAATTAATAAAAACACTTTAGATATTCACTTTACGATAAATTATCACTCACAACACATTAGCTACCTTGACATTCTATTCTATATTGATATGGACCAAAAAATACAATCAGATGTGTATACAAAAACGAACTCAAGGAATTAATTTCTTAGAGCGGACAGCTGTCACCCCAGATCAGTGGTAAAGGGAATACCCAAAGGTCAGTACATCAGACTACGGAGGAATTGCTCCACAATGAGTGATTTCAAGGCCCAGTCTGAGGTGCTGACCAAGAAATTCATAGAAAGAGGGTATGATCGGGAGACCCTCCAATCCACTGTCACAGAAGTAATGAAAATGGATAGAGAAAACACACTTCCCCCCGGGTCCAGGATGAGGAATGAGCAAAAGGGGAAGAACACAACTGACCACAATGACAAGGTGTGCCCCCTATTCATATCTCAATACAATAGATCGAGTGGTCAGGTTCGAGAGATAATAAACAAACATTGGGAACTATTACGAATGGATCCCATTCTTAGTGAGTATACAAAGTCCGGCCCAAAGTGTGTATACAGGCGAGCTAAGACATTGGCCACGTTTATTTCACCAAGTGTAATCTCTACCAAAATGGGTGAGCCTGACCGGTTCCTGACGAAGGGCTCGTATAGATGCAATAGCTGTAACATGTGTCAATTTATGAAGCCCTCGCAGCATTTCTTTTCCCACAGTCCACATAAAAAGTATAACATTGGTAGTTATATTAACTGCAATACAAGTTTTGTAGTTTATCTCATCAGTTGTGGATGTGGGAAGAGATATGTTGGTAGAACTACGAGGGCTCTAAAAATTAGAATGCAAGAACATTGTAGACTAATTCGCAAAGGGGATCTGGACCACCCAGTGTCGAAACATTTTACGCAATGTAGTAAGGGCAGTATAAAGAACTTCACGTTCATAGGTTTAGAGAAAATTAAAAAACAAGAGAGAGGGGGTGATGTTCTCAAGACTCTGAATTGTAGAGAATCCTTTTGGATCTTTACGCTCAGAACAAGGTTCCCAGAAGGAATTAATGTGGAGTGGACTATAAACCACTTCATAAAGTAATCATGGACTTTATGATAGAAAAGTACGGATTCGTATAATCTAAATAGAACTGTCCTAATATCTACAAAAAAATAATACAAAAAAATAATAATAATAAAAATGTATTTCAATTTTGACAGCATTCCTTGGGAACAGACCTGATAATGATTTTTGTAATACAGTGTGTGGACATCATATGACAGTTTATATGACTGAAGTTGTTTATACGAATTGTCTATAGATAACAAATTCTTGTACTGATGATTCATTATATGGTTGGTTTGGGATAAGAAAAGTATCAATTACAAATCTAAAATCTTTAATAATGGAAAAATTGCTCAAAACCTGGCACAAATATAAAACTATTGGTAGTCCCTCACTTCCACTGTAGTATAATGGCTTTCAATAATACCTTTGTGTACATTGTCAAAAAGTATACATTTCTGTGTTTTTTCTATTAGGCTCTCCACAGTAGAAATTATTAACATGCAAATTATTATTGTTGTTCATATATACATAATGATCATGTTCATCATGAGGGAGCAATTTGTTTTTACATGAGTATAGCTTATACTTATATTTTAATAAGGTATCTTGTTTAGAGTAGTTTAGCTAAGTGTTTAGATAATAAATTGTATTTGTTTAAATTGCTTTGATGCATAGCAACATTATGGGCCATGCTAAACATAGATCTGTGTGGATATGGGCCGCCCTTTTATGTGTAGTGTATTAACCTGTTATTGCCCTGCTGGGGGAGCGGTGCAGATGAGTCTGCTTCTTTTACACTTGACAGCTCAGCTGCACCGATCAGTCAGTAGATTAGGCATGTTTGGAATGTCCGCATGCGCATGCGCGGGGCGAGGGGTCCGGTGTACTTGATTGCCGCTCTCATGGCTGGTCTCCTGATCAGCGTTGTGTCTACCAGCGGGTGCACATCGCAGGGACGGTGGGAGGCGTGGTATGCGGTGATCTTGCTGGCGCTGGGCTCGATCGCGGCGCGCATGCGCGGGGAATATCCTTCTGATTGGATAGTAGCGGTCTGATGACGTCACGAGATATCGCGAGATTTGACAGACTTTGTGTATTTAAGTGGCTGTATATCGTGTAGAGGCACTTCTTGACAAAGTGCTTTGCACGAAACGCGTTGAAGGGTTGCGCCCCTCTTTTTAATGCCTTGCCAATAAAGAAAGTTTTTGCCAGACCTGTTCTCTGCTGGATGCTGTGCGCTACACACCTACATCGGTGCAGGAAAATAGACAAGTTGAAAACCTAAAAAACTGATAAAGAAGGTGCTCCTCCCCCTCCCCTCCTTTCCTATGTATTTGTCTAGTCTATTTATTATTTAAACATGTTGTTATTAGTAGTTGTTAATTTGATGCCATCATCACTGTTCAAATTTAAATGTATGCGAAAACGGCTAGTTGTGATCCTGAATGTTCCCTTTTTATTTTCTGCATCCCATTGAAAACTGCAAATAAAATTAAGTTGAAAAAAAAAAAAGAATGATAAAGGATATCCTGAGAGCTGGAGCATAGAGGATACAATTACTGTAATACAATGTATCTGTGATGTATTAACCCAACAGTTAAAAAGTTATACATTTATTAAGGCACAGAATTCAGTGAATAAAAGAAAACGTAATTATAAAAATCACAAGATCTGAGGGTGAGCAAACCACAATGTGTACTGGTCTTAGTAGTGAGATTTACGCAAAATGATAAGTAATAAACGAAGCCTGCATATTTACATTTGCAGAACAAAAGACTCCTCATTTAGAGCTTGTTTGATAATGCAGATTGAAAATTCAAAATGCATTAAATTACAGGTTGGCTTCTTCAGAGATGAAGTCACCCTGAAAGAGACCTATCTGCTTAAATAGTTAGATACAGAGATGGGATTTATTGCCTCCTGTACAATCTATATACTGGAAACGAGATTGCACAGATCTGGTCTAATAATATAAAAATGTATAACATTCAGATAGTACCAAGAATATTCGTCTACAAATAGTAATAGTGCTTGTTTGTCAGACCACAGATAGCTGTGGATTCCATAGAATGTATATACACACACACACACACACACTATGTCATGCCTGAAAACACACCTTTAGCAAATAATAAAATGCATAATGCCATTCAATTTACAGAACTATTCTGCAAACATATATATACACTATGCCATGCATGAAAACATGCCTTGTTATAAAAATTTTTTATAAAATGTGCTGCATTGAAATAAGCATTGTACACTACAAAAAAAATAATACAATTTTTAACAATTATATACAATTAATGGACAATAGTGTACATCAGAAATTTCTCTCCATAAATTATCATTGATATTTCTGTCATGGTATGAATTAAAGGTTCACGTTTGTAAACCTCAGAAATCCAATTTTCAACAGTTGAGTTGTCCATATTCTCACAGCAAGCACAACTCAACTGACTAAAAGTAATTTGAACAGCAATCAGGCTGAATAGCTTACTAAATTTTCATTGGCTTTTAGCTGCTCACATGACCAGGCTGTCTCACTGTAATAGCAAACAAATTTGTCTCCTCTGCTTTTGGTATCCCTGTATGTCACGTTTACATTTACATGTGCACGTGCAAGCTCACGCTCATTATGGCCATGTGCTTTGGAATACTCAGGTTAGTTTGTAGCGCGAGCTATGTAGCTCGCTCCGTATCTTGCACTATGGACGAGGCTTGCAAATGAGCATGCTAGCAGAACTCACATTTCACCTACAGTACCTGTAAGCTTCAACTACGTGGTAGATACTGTACTCAAATCTTTGTAAAAGTTTGCTTGGTAACGTCCGTTACTTTTTGTCAGTTTAATGGCATCAAAGCTGTTCTGGGGGTACCTCCCACTCTGTTTCATTTTTGGACATGGGATATAGATCAGGTAATCAACAACGTGGAACAAGTAACCAAACCAGAGATGAGAGGCGTACATCAGATGGGAACCCTTCACTTGGTGACCCTGTCCCAGGAAGATCAACTGATACCTATCATCCAGAACAGCAGT
The DNA here is from genome assembly GCF_040206685.1 of Ascaphus truei. Taxonomy (NCBI): domain Eukaryota; kingdom Metazoa; phylum Chordata; class Amphibia; order Anura; family Ascaphidae; genus Ascaphus; species Ascaphus truei. The sequence goes on along the minus strand of NC_134485.1, from coordinate 204,540,103 downwards.
CAAAAAACTATTCAATGTTCAGGAAAAACGAAAGAGAACCAGGAGGGTGAAGAAAAGATGCAGGAGGAAAAAGGGCCAACTAAAGGAAGAAGAATTACTAAATAATGTTGATAATGTTATTAATATTTCAGGGTCGGCCTTTGTTATCTGTTGCACGGCCGTGCCCGCTGTTATTCCTCCCCGTGAGGTCTTTCTATCTGCATTCCCTCTCAGCCTGGTGCATGCAAGGACTAAAAGCCGGATGAAAAAAGAAAACAAAGTGAGTTTATTTATTCATTTCATTACTCTTGGAGCATCCCCAGGTTCGTGGGTCATGTAGTTGCGAGGCTGTTATGGGGTCTGGGTGGGTTTCACGACCTCTCACAGACAACCCTTTACAGCAACGCCAGAACCACGTTCCAACTAGGGGTTCATTTGCTTACATGTTCCTGTGTATAGCTGTTCTTCCGGATAAAGCAACACATGCTTATTAATCAAGTGGAATTAACTCTGCAGCATTGGTTAATTGGGGTAGCAGTACACCTCAATGCTTTTGTCCCGTTATGTGAATGCTTATTTGCAGCATTTTGTTAGGGCCTTACCGTCCTTCATCCTGGACTCAGGGGATTTATTAACACAATTGAAAGACATTACGTGGAATCAATACTTTTTATGGGTAACTATGGATGTGGTCTCCCTGTATTCGATTATTCAGCACGATCTGGGGATGACGGCTGTCCGTCACTTTATAGAATGTCCAGGTAGTTCTATTGTCATGACTACATTTATCACAGAATCAATACTTTTTCTTCTCACTCACAATTATTTTCTTTTTGAGCACCAATTTTATTTACAACTTCGGGGGACGGCAATGGGGACGAGTTTCGCCCCATCTTATGCCAGTTTATTTATGGGGTGGTGGGAAAATAACTTTATTTATAGTAGCACAAATATTTATAGACACAATATTATTTATTGCAAACGTTTTATTGATGACCTTCTTATTATTTGGCACGGGAGCACAGACACCTTAAAAGCATTTTTTGATTATGTAAATGATAATACTTTGGATATTCAATTCACGACCAATCACAGTGCACATCACATTAACTTCCTGGACATTTTGTTTAAAGTAGACATGAATTATAAAATACAAACAGATGTTTATAAAAAAAACTAACTCTAGGAATTCTTTTTTAAGAGTGACAGCTGTCACCCCAGATCGGTGATTTCAGGTATTCCAAAAGGTCAGTACCTCAGACTGAGGAGGAATTTCTCTACCATCAGCGATTTCAACACTCAGTCTGAGGAGCTGACCAACCGATTCATAGAAAGAGGCTATGATCGGGAGACCCTCTAATCTACATTGGAAGAGATAACAAAAATTGACAGGAAAACTTTACACCCTTTGAAGGGGTCCAGGGTGAGGGACGGAGGTCATGGTAGAAACGCTTTGGATACTAATAAAGGGACAGATAATAGCAACACATGTCCTTTATTCATTTCCCAATATAATAAATCCAGTGGCCAGGTGAATAGGATCATCAACAAACACTGGGAATTACTGCGGATGGATCCCATACTTCGTGAATACACTGAGAGGGGACCAAAATTTGTATATCGAAAAGCAAAGACCCTAGCTACATTTATTTCTCCCAGTGTAATTTCAACTCCGGTTGGTAGTCCTATCCCTTTTGCCACGAGGGGATCCTTTAGGTGCAATCATTGTAATATGTGCAATTTCCTGAAGCCATCCCATCATATCTTTCCCACAGTCCACATAAACGTTACAATATTAATGGTTTCATTAATTGTAACACCTCATATGTAATCTATGTTATCAACTGTGGCTGTGGGAAGAGATATGTTGGTAGGACTACGAGGGCCCTTAAAATCAGGATGAAGGAGCACTGTTGACTTATTAGGAAAAAAGATCTGCAGCATCCTGTATCGAAACACTTTACAGAATGTGGAGAGGGGGGTATTAATAATTTCTCCTTTATCGGTTTAGAGAGGATTATTAGAAAGGAAAGAGGAGGCAATATGGTTAAAATCTTGGATTGTAGAGAATCTTACTGGATTTTCAATTTAAAGACAAGATTCCCAGACGGGATTAATATAGAGTGGAACATTAATCATTTCTTGACATGAATCCTATAGCTTAGAAGTTCTGCAAGCTTATTTGAATATTTGAATCATATTTTTTTAACATCAGTTATGATGCATGCAAATCGATACAATTAAGTAGAAAATTATGAGTTCATGTTTGAATACTATGGCTTTATTATTTTGTTACTGTATGCATCATTCTGAACTTGTATTGTTGTTATTAGATATGAGATTATAAAAAACTTTCAAATTGAACTTGTATTGAACCATCTGGGTATTCCAACCCCTTATGAGTTGATCTTCAAACTTATATCTATAAAAAGTCTATAAAAATATTATGATACATATGTATATATGTGATTTTTGTAATAGGACTATTTGGATAATCTGCAAGATTAATTTTGTAATTTTTTGATTATAGGAACGTGATATGCCTTTTTCTCACTGCATTGTTTATGAAGTATGTAATATGTAATATTTCCATAGTAAATTTAATTTTATTTGATAAAGTCCACACATTGTTCTCCAAAGATGATGATTTAATTGCTATTATAACCTCTGTTACATCAAGAGGGTTGCTTATATGTTTTTACATTGGTAGAGAATATACTTTTTAATTGTTTCTTCACTAGTAGACAGTAATCTCATTGTATGTATTTTGTATTTTTGCATTGTTTATACTGACTGCCGAATATTGGTGCTTCCTCTGTCCCTGCATATATAAATCGCAAGTCTCTGGGTCCTGCATATTTGACACTGCGTGCGTTACTTCTACTGATTGTCCTGTGCGTTATGTGGATGCGCTCATGCTGTCACTATGGGAACTCGTGGTATTGTTTACCTTTTTCCACACATGCGCATATTGCTGGGACGGAGGGGAGTTGAATATCAGCTCCAGCCTCGTTCATCTGCGCATGCGCGGACCGACGGATCGAAGGTGCCCTCTACCACATGCGGTTAGGTTCGTCATAGTACACAGGTGGGTGTTACTCCTTGGGACTGTTGATTGGCTGTGCTGTGGGGTGGGGGTTCCTTCAGGACCTGGTTGTACGGCGCATGCACTAGATGGGCGATTTTTATTAGTTAAGCTTAGATTAGTGACGTCACTGGTTTGGCGCCAAAACGGCAGTCGGCTGTATTTAAACACTCTGTATATCGTGTAAGGCACTTCTTGATAAAGTGCATAACCTGCACGAAACGCGTAGAAGGGTTGCAACCCTCTATTTTATGGCTTGTCATTAAAGAGTTTATTTTGCCAGACCTGCTCTCTCTCAACTTTTTGCTGTGCGCTGCACACATACTGCATTTGGATTCTCCTGACCTGGATACAGCAGCACGCTTTGGATAGAGCAACTGGGAGTCTTGTGAGTATGTTTAACTGGTGCCTACCCAATGAGGCGGGGGAGGTGTCTCCGTGCACTCACCCCCACCTTCAGGGTACTATAGGGCCCTTTATAGGTTTAGTGCTTGATCATTTTATTAATTATTACCCAGTGTTTGCTCTTTTCCTCTTAATACAAGGATACAAATCACAGTACTCTTGAACACCATTTCTCCACCCTACTTCCTGGTTTCTAATAGAGTGGTCCCAGTGGTCTCCCGTACAGGGATACATGACATCACTTGGTCAGACCACGCACCAATTGAGCTGCGGTGCACTTTAAGCTCGTTGGACAGACCTGGAGCGAATTGGAAGCTTAATGAGCTTCTCCTGAAAAATCCGACACCAGAACAGGAAATAGGGGAAAAAATTCAAGAATATTTTAGGATAAACGATGGTAGTGTGACACTACACTCCACGCTTTGGGAGGCCCATAAGGCTACCCTTAGAGGAACTTTAATGAATTGGCTGCTAGAAGGAAGAGAGAAAACGGTAAAAGAGCTGCAGGAGAGACTAGCACACCTCGCTGCCCTTCACAAGGAAAACAAACAAGGTAACACCTTGAAGGAGCTAACCGACACTAAAATAAAACTTAATCTGTTGCTATCCTCCTAGGCTGAGAAGGAGTTGGCTTGGTCTAAGTGTAAGTTCTATGAGAAAGCCAACAAGCCAGATACCTTACTTGCCAATAAGCTGCGCAACAAGCTTCCAAATTATAGCATTTCATCCATTCGAACACAGGGGGGGGGACCTTACCTCCAATCCTAGACAAATACTGTAGTAGAAGAATTCAAATGTTATTATGAGAATCTCTATGATGGAGATAAGGTCAACCACTCAGAAAAAACAAAACAGGGACTGAAGACTTTTCTAAAAGAGGCACAATTACCCAAATTGAGCAGAGAGGAAAGAGTTGCATTACAGGAGGACTTCACAATGGAGGAGCTAGCTGAGGTAATAAAGGCACTTAAGCCAGCTAAAGCCCCAGGCCCGGATGGCTTCTCAAATTTGTATTATAAAAAAGATCTTAAAATTCTAGCTCCCCAATTACTGAAATTATTTAATGAAATACTCGCAGGGGCCTCCTTCAAAGCACAAATGCTTCAGGCGTCAATCTCGCTGATCCACAAACCTGGCACGATCCAGCTCCTTCACTTCCTGGTTGTCTCCCATTGGAGGGAGGTCCTATTTATACCCTGTCAGTACTCTCCTGCTTTGCCGAGCATAACTCCGGTTTGTGACGCTGTGTTACGCCAGTGTTGCCCGCAGACCAGACCCATCACCTGAGCTGAAGGGCGAAGTGGTAATACATGCAACCGCAGCAAAGGGAGCATGTCCGGAGTGTGGTATAAAGTGTTGCCAGGCCAGGTGTAGTAAGGTAGACAATACTTGCCGGTACCGGTTGTAGAGATAGAGTGAAGAATGCCTTGCCGAGGTCAGGGAGTGGAGAGCGGATATAGGTCGTAGTCCAAGCCGTGTTCAAGGGGTTACCAGAGTGAGCGTTGTCCTAGGAGTGCCGAGATCGAGAGCCAGAGGGGGTAGTCATACAAGCCACGTCAGAACCTGTGAAAACACTGAGAGAATCCAGAAGTACTTCCATACAGAGACTATGTCGAGCAAATCCTGAGAGCAGAGAGGAGCTAGATAAAGCAGGAAGGTCCAATTTGGAACGGAGGCGGGACAGGAAGAGCTACAGGGAGACACTGCAGATTGGTGCAGGCATAACAGGCCAGGTGAGTCTTGTTGGTAACCTGAGTATGCTCATGTGGTGTGAGGGGGGGGCGGAGCCTGAGGTCCGGGGGACGGGAAGAAGAGTGTGCAGAATGAGTGCGCTCCGTAACGCATGTACGCGCGTGGACTGAGCCAGTGGATGGTGCAGGTGTGCGCGCGGGAGGGCGTGGGCACGCCCGGCGCTGAGCAGAGGAATCACCGAGGGGAGTGATCCCGCGACAGCGGCAGGGGCGGGGAGCCGCAGAGATCAGTAAGGCAGGATTGTTTTGTGCGTCCAGGGACTCCCTGAGGGGAGAGAGTGCTCTGTGTGGGGAGCGCGGAGGACGCCAATTCCTGACAGTACCCCTCTCTTCAGGAATGGCCTCAGGACGGTCCTTGAACGGTTTCTCTGGAAACGTTTTCCTGAAGGACTTAAGAAGGGCCGGGGCATGAATGTTCTTTAAAGGTACCCAGGATCTCTCTTCAGGGCCAAAGCCCTTCCACTGCACCAAGAACTGGAGCTGGCCCCTGGATAGGCGAGAATCCAAAAGAGAGTGAACTTCGTATTCCTCGTTATTTCAGACAGTAATGGGGTCCGGTTTACGAGTCTGATCTGGAAAGAAGTGACTGGAGATGAATGGTTTTAAGAGGGACACATGAAAGACATTGGGAATCTTCATACTGGGTGGTAATTGGAGCCGGTATGCCATGGGATTGATTTGTTCACAAATAGGGAAGGGACCCAGGAACTTAGGTGCCAGTTTAGGAGATGGTACCTTGAGGTGGATATTCTTAGAGGAGAGCCATACCAAATCCCCTGGTTTGTAACTGGGCGCCGAACGACGATGACGATCGGCCTGTAGTTTCGATCTGCGGGAGGAGTCGAGAAGGGTAGACTGAATCCTGGACCATGCGGTTTGGAGGGAAGAAATGCGTTCATCTACGGCTGGTACTCCAGAAGGGATGTTGGGGTTGGGAAGACAGGGAGGGTGGAACCCAAAATTTATAAAGAAGGACGACTCCCGGGTGGCCTCGTTTTTGGCAGAATTGACGGCATACTCTGCCCAAGAAAGGAGTTGAGCCCAATTATCCTGGATATCGGATATGAAACATCTCAGGTACTTCTCCAGGGATTGATTGACTCTCTCTCCGTTTGTCCATTGGACTGAGGATGATAGGCGGAAGAAAAAGAAGAAGATATGCCCAATCTCTTTGTGAAAGCTCTCCAAAATTTGGATACTAACTGAGAACCTCTGTCAGAAACAATGGATGAAGGGATCCGATGAATCCGGAAAATCTGCTCCGTAAAGATATCAGCAAGGGCGGGGGAGGTGGGTAATCCTTTAAGTGGAATAAAATGGGACATCTTTGAGAACCTGTCCACGACCACCAAGATAGTGTTCATTCCTCTGGACCTGGGCAACTCCACGATGAAGTCCATCGAAATGTGGGACCAGGGGCGGTCAGGAACTGGAAGAGGTAACAGAAAACCCTGATTTTTTGATGGAGAGTCTTGCTTTGAGCGCACGTGGGGCAGGCGCGGGTAAACTCCAGAATATCTTCAGACATCCTTGGCCACCAGAAATTCCATCGAATGAGATTAGTAGTCTTCTTAAAACCTGGATGACCTGCAGATTTAGAGGAGTGACCCCAAGACAGGACCTCTGGAACAAATTTGGAAGGTACGAAGAGTTTGTTGTCGGGAACGACCAAGTCCTTGGGAATGCGTCTCTGGGAGTGCAAAATCTTGTCAAGATTCTTGAAAGAAGACGTGGCGAGAATCCTCTCTTGTGGAAGGATAGTCTCAAAAGGTTCCTCTGGTCTCTCTTCAGAAGAATGTATTTGGGAGAGTGCGTCTGCCTTACGTTCTTGGTCCCGGGGATATAGGAAAGGTAAAAATAGAATCGAGAAAAAAAAAAAGAGCCCAACGAGCCTGTCGTGGACCAAGGCGTCGAACGTTTTCTATGTAAAGAAGGTTCTTGTGGTCCGTGAGAATAGTAAATGGCTCTTTCGACCCCTCCAGCAGGTGTCTCCACTCTTAAAGAGCCATCTTCACGGCCAGAAGTTCCCTGTTACCCACATCATAATTCCTCTCGGCGGATGAGAATTTCTTGGAAAAATATGCACAGGGATGTAACTTATCTTGAGGCGTGGGTCTCTGAGAAAGAACGGCTCCTGCGCCGCAATCAGAAGAGTCGACCTCCAGGACGAAGGGAAGTTCAATGTTGGGATGACGGAGAATAGATGCGGATATAAAAGCTTCCTTGAGTGTCTCGAAGGCGGAGATGGCCTCGGATGACCAAGCAGAAGGATCAGCTCCTTTTTTGGTGAGCGCAGTGAGGCGTGCTACAATGGTAGAAAAACTCTGTATAAACATACGATAGTAATTAGCGAACCCTAAAAAACGTTGTATGGCCTTGAGAGAATTGGGTCTTGGCCATTCAGTGACTGCTTGAAGTTTACCGGAGTCCATCATAAACCCCTCATCGGAAATGATGTACCCCAGGAACAGAGTAGAGGTCTGATGAAAGGTGCACTTCTCCAGTTTGGCGTACAAATGGTGTTCACGGGAAAGGACGTAGGAGGTGTGGCATATACTGTATGATCCGTGAGATCTTTGGAAAAAATCAGGATATCATCCAAGTATACTATAACAAAAATATTGAGTACCTTACAAAAGACGTCGTTGATGAAATCCTGGAAGACAGCGGGAGCATTACATAAGCCGAAAGGCATTACAAGATACTCGTAGTGTCCACTACGCGTGTTGAAGGCCGTTTTCCATTCATCCCCCTTCCTGATGCGGACCAGGTTATAGGCACCACGTAGATCCAACTTGGAAAAAATCTTGGCCCCCTGTAATTTATCGAACAGTTCGGTAATAAGGGGAAGGGGGTAACGATTTTTGATAGTTATGTGGTTCAAACCCCTGTAATCGATGCAAGGCCTCAATGACCCGTCCTTTTTCTTGATAAAGAAATATCCAGCCCCTGTTGGGGAATTGGAGTGACAAATTAAGCCTTTCTTGAGATTCTCCTGGATATATTCATCCATAGCGTGAGATTCTGGTAATGACAAGGGGTAGGTCTTGGACTTGGGTAGGGAGTAACCTGGAACCAGATCGTTCGGACAATCGTAAGTCCTGTGTGGCGGCAAAAGGTCTGACTGTACCTTATTGAAAACGTCCAGGAATTGGTGGTAAACAGAAGGTAGAATAACTTCGGGAACAGAGGTATTGGCCAGCAGTTGATGAGTGTCGCCTGACCTCGGCCTCCAGGAGATGGGAGCAGAGGAAGTCCAGTCAATGAGAGGATTGTTAAGCTGTAGCCAAGGAAGACCAAGGGTGATGGGTATCCCAGGAGCATGAATGGCATCGATAACTAAGATCTCTTTGTGCAGATGTGAGGACAGAAGCAAGGGGGCCGTCTCTAAGGAGATGTGGGCCGGGGTAAGAGGACGTCCATCGATACCGACGAGTGCGATGGGAACCTTCTTTCTCACGAGTGGTATGCGGTTTAACCTGGCGAATTCAAGATCCACGAAGTTTCCTCCAGCTCCTGAGTCAATGAAAGCGGCGGTAGAAGTCTTGAACTTATCGCCTGAAAGGGAGACTGGAAATGTTAGTTTCTTAGGGAGTTCACCTTTAGAAAGGGGACGTGGAGACATTACACCCAGAGAGAGCCCCTCTGTACTCACTGGGTGTTCCCGTTTCCCGGAGCAGTGGACACTCCCGAACCAGATGTTCCATGGATCCGCAGTAGAAATACAATCCCCCGGCGTGGCGGAACTGCCGTATCGGTATGCGGATGCGTTGTACCCCCAATTGCATTGGCTCTGGCAACTCCAGTGCAGGACGAAGAGATGTGGTAGCACTTTGGGGAGCAGGAGTGCTGCTGGGAGTACTGGAGAACAGAACTTGAAAGTTATGGAAGCAAGTGCGCTGACGCTCTGAGCGGCGTACCTGGGTACGTTGATCCACTCGGACGGCCAAATCAATGAGGACCTCCAATTGATCAGGCCTGGATTGGCGAGAGAGTTCATCCTTGATGGGATCTGCCAGGCCTTGCCAGAATACGGAGACGAGAGCCTCTTGTCCCAAGTTAGTCTCGGCTGCTAGAGTCCGGAATTCCACAGCATACTGTGTCACCATTCGCCATCCCTGAGTGATCTGGAGAAGAGAAACAGATACCATCTCCCGACGAGCGGGGGAATCGAATACTTGTTGGAATTCTGCTTTAAATGCCGGGTAATCTTGGGTAAGATCAGAACGTCGCTCCCAAACCGGGGAAACCCTAGCTAGGGCGCTGCCAGTGAGGAGGTTATAAATGTAGGCTACCTTCTTGCGACCAGTATTGTAGAGATAGGGGGCCATTTCAAACTGCACCTCACACTGGTTTAGGAAACCCCTACATTCTTGCGGTTCACCTGTATAAGGCTTGGGGGGAGGAATCTTACATCAGAGCTGCTAACTGCGCTTGCGGAGTCGGGGCTTCCATCTGGCGAGGTCGCGGTCGGTACTCGGTCTGAGAGTACTGCGACCTGGCGTGTAAGTGCCACAATTTGATCCGCCATGGCCTGGTTTTGCCGAAGCAGATTGGAGAGAAACTGTTGAAGTTAAGTCTGGTCTGCGTCTTGTGGGCTCTACATAATGTTACGCCGGTGCAGCCCGCAGACCAGACCCGTCCCCTGAGCTGAAGGGGGAAGTGGTAATACACGCACCCGCAGCAAAGGGAGTGTGTCCAGAGTGTGGTATAAAGTGTTGCCAGGCCAGGTGTAGTAAGGTAGACAATACTTGCTGGTACCGGTTGTAGAGATAGAGTGAAGAATGCCTTGCCGAGGTCAGGGAGTGGAGAGCGGAGATAGGTCGTGTTCAAGGGTTTCAAGGGGTTTCCAGAGTAAGCGTTGTCCTAGGAGTGCCGAGATCGAGAGCCAGAGGGGGTAGTCGTACAAGCCGCGTCAGAACCTGTGAAAACACTGAGAGAATCCAGAAGTACTTCCATACAGAGACTATGTCGAGAAAAGACTGAGAGCAAAGAGGAGCTAGATAAAGCAGGAAGGTCCAATTAGGAACGGAGGCAGGACAGGAAGAGCTACAGGGAGACACTGCAGATTGGTGCAGGCATAACAGGCCAGGTGAGTCTTGTTGGTAACCTGAGTATGCTCGTGTGGTGTGTGGGGGCGGAGCCTGAAGTCCGGGGGACGGGAAGAAGAGTGTGCAGAATGAGCGTGCTCCGTAACACGTGTACGCGCGTGGACCGAGCCAGTGGATGGTGCAGGTGTGCGCGCGGGAGGGCATGGGCACACCCGGTGCTGAGAAGAGGAATCGCCGAGGGGAGTGATCCCGTGACGGCGGCAGGGGTGGGGAGCTACAGAGGTCGGTAAGGCAGGATTGTTTTGTGTGTCCAGGGACTCCCTGAGGGTAGAGAGTGCTCTGTGTGGGGAGCTCGGAGGACGCCGATTCCTGACACACAGAACCTCACCACTCCTGTCTGTCTGCCTTACCTTGCTGCCTGACCTTGCCTTGTTCCTGGATCTCTTGATACTCTCCTGCACTGACCCTGGCTTTGGATATGACGACTCTACTCTCTCCTGCACTGACCCTGCCAATCCTGACTCCGGCTATGTACCCCAACGATCCGCTACTCTACACTCCTAGATCCGGCAAGTACCACGTTTATGCTGTTCTCTATTATCCTGATCCGGCCTGCAAGACTATCCTACACTCTAGCCGAGCCCTCACGGTTGTAGTCAGCATTCTATACCAATCCCTACCTCAGCTCTGCGGTCGCGCCTCGTTTGTGGTGAGCTACGTGTTACAGTATGCTCGGCCAAACAAACTTTGACCTAGCTGAGGTAGGAAGAGTCCTGAGCATGCACGCCAATGCCCTGTCAAGTCTTGAAAATAAATGGGACTCTAATGACCAGAACTTGAGAACCCACCGGGAGGACTTTAAAACCTTATCCCTCCATCTTCAAGGGCCACACACGGACCCCATGCAATTGGTCACTAGTACCCCTCTCATACCTCATACCTGCTTATCTGTCCGAACCCCTACTTCCCACGCCCAATCGGTATGGGGGAAATCCTCACGAGTGTCTGGGTTTCCTTAACCAATGTTTCATTCAGTTTGAGATGAATTCTTCCCACTTCTCTTCTTCCCGTTCCAAGGTAGCCTACATACTGTAATCTCTCTTCTCATAGATGATGCTTTTGCCTGGGCTTCTCCCATCTGGGAGCGAAGATCTGACCTCATCTAAAGCATTGAAGCCTTTACCAAGGAGTTCCGAAGTGTGTTCAATATACCAGGTCGAAGGTATCTGCAGCTTCTGCTCTATTCTTAATTTCTTAGGGTGCCCGCTCCGTCGCCCATTATGCACTCAAGTTTAGGACTATTGCCGCATAGACAGATTGGAATGGAGAATCATATTCTGTTGCCTTATGGCGGGGATTGTCTGAGACTGTAAAAGATGAACATGCGACTCATGATCGTCCTACAGACCTGGATGCGGTCTGCATCAAAGTGGACCATCGCCTCCAGGAGAGAAGGACTGAGAGATGACTTCATCGCACGGCTTCTTCCAGGATTAACCCCAACCAGGTGGGTCGGTTTGAACTTCCTGTCCAGGATTCATCTGAACCTATGCAATTGGGAGTCACTTCCCTCTCGCGCACTGAAAAGCAACGCCGCATAGATGCTGGTCTTTGTCTATATAGAAGGGGGTCCTGGACATTTCGCCTTCTCTTGCCCTAAAAAGGCGGGAAACGCAAGTTTCTTATGAGGCCTAGGGGAGTCTCATTGGGAACGATCTCTCTATCCCCTATAGCTACTTGTAATCCCACAAAGATCCTTGTACCTATCTCCTTGTCCGGTAAAAGATTCACTGTCTCCACACTGGCCTTTCTTGATTCGGGTGCCGGGGGCAACTTTATTAATCAGAGTTTTGCAGAGCACCACAAGATCCCTTTAGTGTGCATGAAGAACCCTATCACCTTGGAGGCCATTGATGGTAGACCACTTCAGCCTGCCTTCATCTCGTTGGAGACCCAGATTATTCAGCTAAGGTCTGTGAATAACCACGTGGAAGATATTTCGTTGAATGCCTTTCACACTCCCTCTATTGCTGTGATATTGGGTCTACCCTGGTTACAAATTCATAATCCGCAGATTGATTGGTTGAGCATGGAACCTATTCAGTGGAGTTCCTACTGCATTCAAAATTGTCTTGAAGGCTCAAGTAGCGTTTATGCTACTACCATACAGTATCAGAAGACAAGGAAAGGGTACAATTGCCGGAGGAATACATTGACTAGTATGTCTTCGACAAAGTGAAGTCTGAGATACTTCCTCCACATCGCCCCTACGATTGTCCCATCAAATTACTTCCAGGTATTACATCGCCAAGAGGAGCCTCATATCCTTTGTCTATGCCTGAAACCAAAGCCATGATAGAATATATCGCTGAGAATCTTCTGAGGGGCTTCATCCGCAAATCCACATCTCCCGCTGGGGCCGGGTTTTTCTTCGTTAAGAAAAAAGATGGGACCCTGTGACCTTGTATTGATTATCATGGACTCAATAAAATTACTATTAAAAATTACTATCCTCGGGGGGCGTGTCTATGACGTCATCCAGGACAGTCGGTAAAAGCTGAGCTCCAGAGACCCTCCTGAATAACCGCAGATCTAAACCCTTTTATCCCGGGCAAAAACCCTGAAAAAAGCCCCTGACAACCCTCTAAAACCAGAGAGATGGCTAATAAGGGTAAAAATCCCCTGACTCAGGGAGTGGGGAAGTACTTCTCTCCTGCAAAACAGCCTGCTGAGACAGGGAATAGAAAGCAAGATGGCCCCCAGGCTTCGGGCCTACGAGGCAAACAAGGCCTCTCAGACTCAGCAAGCCCTACCGAGACCCCCCCTTCCCCGGACGGGGGGATCACAAAGGCATACCTGGAGGAACTCCATGCCAAGCTCCAACGTTCACTACAGGCTAATATAAAGGACGCGGTAGCGGAAATTAGGCATGATATCCAGGGGCTGCAGGAACGCACTACCACACTGGAGACCAGGCTGGATGAGGCCTTACACCACCAGTCAGAGGCCGATGACGAGATCATATGCCTGGGCCAAGAAATAAATATACTACGTGACGGACTGGAGGACCAGGAAAACAGGGATCGCCGCCAGAACCAGCGGATCCGCGGCATCCCTGAGGCGGTGCTACCCACGCATCTGCGCGCATACCTGAAGGACTTCTTCCTCTCCATATGCCCAGACCTTGATTCCCGGGACTTGGAAATGGATAGGGCGCACAGAGCCCTGGGCCCGCGCTCCGAGGACCCCAACCGTCGCCGGGACGTGATCGTGCGGCTCCACAGCTACTCCACCAAAGACAAACTAATAGGAGCTAGCAGAGGGAGGGACACGATCGCGTTCCGCAGCGACCGGCTTCAGGTCTATAACGACCTCTCCAAGCTTACGGTGGATCGACGCAAAGCACTACGTCCCCTAACATTACTCCTTCGTGCGAAAGAAATAAACTACAGATGGGGGTTCCCTTTCAAATTGATTATTCCCCACAAGGGTAAATTCCTCACCATCCGGCACCCTGAGGATATGATGCACTTAGTAAAAACCCTGGGCCTTCCCGTGGACTCCCTCCAACCTGCCCACCCAGCTGGTAACCGGGACCAGGAACAAGATGACCAACCTGTGAGAGCCTCGGAGCGGATTGCCGAGCAAAGACAATCCCGCGACAAATAAAGAAACACTCAGAGACAAACCAACCTCCCGCCCGGATCCACGCCAGCATCAGCCTTGAAACTCACCCAAAATGGCGCCTGATGCGACCTTACCCCCTTACCTTCCCATGGAGAAGACCTCCGGATCGCAGCAGCGGGGTGCCCTTCTTCCTCCCCGGTCCCAGAAGCCCCACCAAGGATAATCGGAGGGCGGACACTGCGCGACCAACTGCGGATCTTCGCGGCTACTCGCGGTGATCCACAAGGAAAACGCCATCGCCTGCTCCAAATTTCTCCCCAAAAATGGCGTCCGGAATGAACTTACCGGTCCACGTGGCGCCCCTGGCTGAGTTGCAAGCTCCCTCCACAAAATGGCGCCCGCTGGGGACGTCCCCGCCCGCGGGGCTCCGTGGGACCTGCTGGCGCGCCACGGCTGACGTCAGCAGGAGGCGCGCCTCACATCCGGCGCCAACGGAGACCCCGCCTGCACCCAGAAGCCGTCTCCGCCCGCGGAGCATCATGGAGCTCACGGACGAGCCGCAAATGACGTCAGCAGGGTGCGCGACCCGCGCCCGGCGCCGACGGAGGCCTCGCCTGCTCCTGGTCCAGGGGGCGATACCGGGGCCAGAGCGCCGGGCCCCCCGAGCGACTCCCAGCGGCTGAGTGACACACCGCGGATACCACATGGTACTCCCAGCTCGGGGCAGCCTGGCGCTCCCCCCCTCTCGGCCGATGGGCCCTTCCGGGGCAATCTTATACCCTCACCGGATCCCGGGCTCCCTCTCCCTCCCTGGAGGAGTGCTGCCAGCGCAAGTCTCCACAGCCCCACATGAGCCCTTCCACGGTTATACTTCCAGGGATGGGGTCTGTAAAACTATGATACCCACATATATTCCCCTCTGAGTCTCTTCCTACCACCCCTAAGAGTCAGCTGGGTACCCCGCTCACTACCCTATAGTTGTGTTATCCCCCACTAGAAGGATTATCAGGATTTGACACTGACTCCTTCCCTCAAGCTCCCATTCCTTTATCGTTAGCGTTATAGAGGTTCCCCCATTTTGATGTTGATTCAGGGCCCCATGAAAGGGTTCTGTTGTTGCTGCTGCGAACGTTACTGTTATTGCTCCGAATGGAGCTCATGTTATTATGCTCGCTTCACTCACAGGCTGAGACTAATTGTTGCTCATGTGGATATATGTATCTCCCCCCCTGTTCCCATACCCCCCCCCGTTCCCCTACCCCCCCTTGCCCCCCCCTCTCCCCTTCCCCCCCCTCTTCCCTTCCCCCCCCTCTCCCCTTCCCCCCCTCTCCCCTTCCCCCCCTCTCCCCTCCCCCCCCCCTCTCCCCCTCCCCCCCTCTCCCCTTCCCCCCCCTCTCTCCCCTTCCCCCCCCCTCTCTCCCCTTCCCCCCCCCTCTCTCCCCTTCTCCCCCCCTCTCCCCTCCCCCCCCCTCCTCTCCCCTCCCCCCCCTCTCCCCTCCCCCCCTCTCCCCTCCCTCCCCCTCTCCCCTTCCCCCCTCCCCTTCCCCCCTCCCCACCACCCCCTCCTCCCCACCACCCCCTCCTCCCCCCACCACCCCCGCCCCCCCTCTCCCCCCCCTTCCCCCCCTCTCCACCCCCCTCCCCACCCCCCCTCGCCCCCCTCTTCCCCTCTCCCTCCTCCTCCCCCCACCCTACCCCTACCACCAACCCCCCCCCCCCCGCCTTCACCAACTCACTACCCTCTCACTCTGCTAAAACTGTTCCCACCAACACACAGGTGAGAGAGACACTGCTCGGACTAAAAGCAGGAGGCAACGTTGGTATTGAATGCTATGCTTATGATATGTCAGAACTGTTCTCCCCCCCCCCAACCCCCTCCCGTATCATCCCCCTTTTCCTCCCACACCCTCCCCCAACTCCACCCCCCCACCCTCCTCTCTTTCCCCTCTTCTCACACCAAGGACCACTCCACGGAGGGGACGCACCCGAACCTCACCGCCCCGGGAGGGCCCAAGAGACCTCAGGCTCATTCAACACTTATAGACACCTACCCGAGCGGTCAAGGTACACTATATGAGCGCCTGTAAACACAGTACAGAAGCTAGGTACACATTAATCGGACTCTTCCCAGAAGCGGTCCCCTGCCCAGCCTAACCCTGAACCCCCCACCCACTCACCTCCCCCCCACCACCCACCCTCAGAACTGAGCAGCCCTGCGCCTGCCCTCTCCCCTTCCCACTCCCCATAGTGCCCATACAGGAGAGAAACCACATCTTCTAGGACACCCATGGTCTGCATGTTTTGGCTGTAACTTCCAATAGCTAAGGGTCTCTACTCGGCCCACTCTTACTGGAGACAGTCGTCGGACCCGCCCCTCTAGGGTCTTATACCACCCCAGCCGGTCTTTAAACCAGATCGGTTTCAAACTTTACAGACCCCAATAGGGTCTACCTTCCCTCTTTTCAACCTCCGCTGATCCTATCCCAGCGGTTCCCCTCCCACCCTACCCCCCGTCCCACTTGGCTGTCCAGCTACCATCTTAACTTAAAGTTTACAAATAGTCAACGTCCATTCCAAGCAGAATGTCACGCCAACAAGCTCTAAAGTTTATTTCCCTAAATGTCAAGGGCCTCCACAACACCAGAAAAAGACGCCTGGCACTACAGGAACTTAAGAGGTTGGGAGGCGATGTTGTTTTCCTCCAGGAGACACACTTCACATCTCAGGAGCCGCCTAAAACATTCCAGCATGTGTATCCGATGAGCTACTTCACCTCATATAGTAGTAAATGCAGAGGGGTCGCCATTCTGATTCGTCAGGGCACCCCATTTAATCTTGCTAAAATCCAGGCAGATCCAGAGGGAAGATTTATTGTGGTCTACGGTTCGCTCTCAGGCTCGGCAATCGCCCTTATTAACCTATATGCCCCAAACGAGAACCAGACAGATTTCTTAAAAACAGTTCTGGCAGAAATTGACCCCCAATACCTATCATCGCTACTTATTGCAGGCGATCTAAATATGGCTCTCAACCCTAAAGAAGATAAATCGAGCCTCCCAGGGCGACAACAATCCACCCAGTCACAAAGACTGGGGAAAAAATTCAAGGACATAATGGGGGACTTTTCACTTTTAGACATCTGGAGAACACAACACCAGGGACAAAGGGATTATACCTTTTACTCGGCCCCTCACCAGACATATTCCCGTATAGACTACTTTCTTGCTACCAAGAACATCCTAGAAGCCGCCCTAGATACTGACATCGGCCCAATCACGTGGTCAGATCATGCTCCCATCACCCTGACCCTATCCATCCCATTCGTGAAAACAACCTCGTATTCCTGGAGACTGAACGACTCCCTACTGAATCACTCAGAGACAGTACGGGAGATCAAAAAATCCCTTAAGGAATATTTCCGGACAAATATAGGTACTGTTACCTCTCCAGCGAGCCTGTGGGAAGCCCATAAGGCGACAATTAGAGGACATTTCATCTCGATTGCCTCCCATAGGAAAAAAACTAAACTTTAACGAACCAAAGAGCTAACAGACAAAATAATAAGTTTAGAACAACAGCATAAAAATAACCCTTCCCGGAAAATTTATAAACAGTTGACTTCTACCAGAAGCGACTTAAGAATAATCCAAATGGACAATGTCGAAAAAGCTCTTAAATGGACGGGTCAGAGGTATTACGATAAAGGGAACAAGGCCGACAGACTTCTTGCTAGCAAGTTACGAGGCATACACAAAAGATCGCAAATAACAGCGATTCGGAATAGTGCTGGTGAGCTCCTATACAATGAAAAAAAAATTGCAGAGGAATTCACTAAATTTTACTCTAAATTATATAACCTACGGGCTCACTCTGCTAGCCCAGACCCGAAGGAGCTATCGGCTACCATTGATTATCTAGCTGACTGCGACCTCCCCTCATTAACAGAGGAGGAACTCCTTCTCCTGAACGCCAAAATAACGGCGGAAGAACTAGAATGGGCCGTTAAGGCCTCCAAAATTTCTAAAGCACCGGGCCCTGATGGTTTCACAAATGCCTACTATAAGAAGTTTCTCCCCACTCTGTCCACCCACCTTTTACAATTGTTCAACTCATTCTTAGAAGGATGTCCTATCCCATCTTCAATGTCGTCCGCCAATTTGGCCATAATCCTTAAAGAAGGGAAGGACCCCACACAATGCGGTAGCTATAGACCAATCTCACTGTTGAACAATGATCTAAAACTATACAGTAAAATATTGGCGAACAGACTTAATCCAATTCTCCCGAGACTAGTACACATGGACCAGGTCGGGTTTGTCCTGGGCCGTCAGGCCTCAGACAATACCCGTAAAATCATTAACCTTGTTGACCAGGCCCACCTTACAGACTCACAAGCTATGTTACTAAGCTTAGACGCAGAGAAGGCATTTGACAGAATTGACTGGCTGTTCCTAGACCAAACATTAAAAAAATTCGGATTCAGGGACTCCTTTCTTGCGGGTGTCCAGGCGCTCTACAAACTCCATCCGCCTCAGTTAGACTATTGGGTGGAGGAGCGGAACAAATCCACATTCGAAATGGTACCCGACAGGGTTGCCCCCTCTCCCCTCTCCTTTTCGCTCTCACGATTGAACCACTGGCGGCCAAAATAAGACAAAACCCAAACATCCAGGGTATACCTATGGCCACGGAACAATACAAAATTTCCCTATTCGCTGACGATATTATCCTGACCTTGACCAGACCCCTAACTTCCCTCCCCAACCTCCAGATGGAACTGACGGAGTTTGGAAAGGTTTCAGGATATAAAATAAATAGCGACAAATCTGAGGCCCTAAATATTAATCTTCCCGACCCCACAATCAAACTCCTCAAGCTGAATTTCAACTACCGATGGTGCCCCTCATGCATTAAGTATCTGGGAATTAATGTATCTAGGCACTATCGGGACCTATATAGGGATAACTACCCGAAACTATGGGATCAGATCAAAAGGGATCTAGATCGGTGGGAAGGTTATCAGATCTCATGGATTGGGAGGATGATCTCTACCAAAATGAATATACTCCCAAGAATGTTGTACCTATTCCAGACGCTCCCAATCCAGGTCCCGGCCGCCGATCTAAAATATATACAGAATAGACTACTCCACTTCATTTGGCAGGGTAAGAGACCCAGGGTAGCCAGATCAGTCCTGATGACCACGAGATCCAGAGGAGGGATGGGGGTGCCTGACCTATATAAATATTATCTAGCCGCTCAGCTCAGGCAGGTAGTAATGTGGAACTCAGACCCGACCCGATGTTGCTAGGTGGGAATGGAAACTCGGTGTGCCAAACTGCCTTCTCTGCAAGCCTGCCTCTGGAGCCTGAACAGAGGTGATGGCCACTTACACAATCTTAAGCTACAGGCCTCACGATTCACGTGGGACACCTGGTGCAGATGCAAACTTAAATTTAACCTCACATCCATAAACTCACAACTCACCCCCTTCGTTAATAACCCTAAATTCCCTCCAGGATGCGGATCTAAGCTGTTCGCCCACTTTCACACACGGGGTATAGAGGCGATTGCCGACGTACTGAGCCTAGGGAAGCTCCTGAGCTACCAAGAACTGAGGAACAAATTTAAAATTACAAAATTGGACACCTTTAAATATCTACAAATTAGAAACTTTGTCAGAACTACGTGCCCTCATCCAGAATACCCCACTCTCACGACGTTTGAACTCTTGTGTGAGGACAAGTCTTACCAGAAGGGACTTATCTCTGATATATATAATATCCTAATGCGCTCAACGTCCCCTACACAGCACGACTATATGCTGCGATGGTCAGCTGACCTAAACGTTGATATAGAAAGAGAGACTTGGGAGGAAATCTGGCAGGTAGCCTCAGAAACTTCCCTTTGCACCACAATTAAGGAAAACATCTATAAGATCATGTTTGGCTGGTATCTTACCCCAGCACGATTAAACCAGATCTACCCTCTGGCATCAGACCAATGTTGGAGAGGCTGTGGTAATAGAGGGGACATGGCCCACATCTGGTGGACCTGTCCAGAAATTGTGAAATACTGGGCCAAGGTCCAAATTCTTATAAAAGAGGTCACAGGCCTAGAAATTCCTATTGAACCACTGACCTTCCTGTTGGCTGCACCCATGCCGAATATAGTTCGGCCCACCAGGAAATTAATATCCTTCATTCTCACTGCGGCGCGATGCTGTATTGCGGCCTCCTGGAGGAAAACAGCTACGCCAGCGCTCAATACAATAAAGAAAAGGATTGGGGAAGTTATGACCATGGAAAGGCTCACAGCCAACATCAAACAAAGAACCCCGGCCTTTGAGGATATCTGGGAACCCTGGTTCCACTTTTCCAGAGCGCCCCGATCAACCCAGGGAGGTGGGAGACTAACTCCCCCCCCCATAAGACAAAATCAGTACGAACCTCATCAACCACACTCTATCAGCCCTGTAGGACGACAATACCCTCCCCCCCCCCATCCCCCTCCCCCCCTTCTTCCTCCCACCCCCTCAACCACCCTCCACACCTTCTCTCTATGAAGGCTCCCCCACCTTCTTTTTTTTTTTTTTCATGGACAACTTAGGTTGCCCTTCTTTCCCCCCCTTTAAAAAAAATATATGTTTTGGAAAATGTTAGGCAACAAAATTTGTCAGAAATGTTGTACCCTCTAAAAATGCCTAATAAAAACATTGAAAAAAAAAAAAAAAAAAAATGACTATCCTCTTCCTCTCATATCCGAACTTTTTGATCGTCTTGAAGTAGCTAAAATCTTCTCCAAATTGGATCTATTGGGTGTGTATAACCGTATCAGAATCCGTCAAGGCGACGAGTGGAAAACTGCATTCAATACCCGGGATGGACAATACGAGTACTTGGTCATGCCTTTCGGTCTTTGCCCCAGCTGTGTTCCAAGATTGTGTCAATGAGATATTCAGAGATCTTCTCAATTCTTTTGTAATTGTTTACTTGGACGATATTCTAATTTTTTCTAAGTCTCTAGAGGAACATGTAGGACATCTCAAACAAGTACTACTTCTTCTACGAGAGAACCATTTATTCGCTAAACTTAAAGTGTCACTTTCACCAATCTTCTACAGTTTTCTTAGGATACATCTTTTTGGACTCCGGCCTCACGATGGACTGTGCCAAGGTCAAAGCGGTTTTGGACTGGCCTCAAGCCACCACGCTCAAAGCTGTACAGCACTTCCAATAGTTTTCCAATTATTACCGCAGATTTATTCAGAATTTCTCTTCTTTAGTAGCTCCTCTGACGGCTCTTACCAAAAAAGGAGCAGATCCCTCGTCTTGGTCTTCCGCTGCAGTTAAGTCTTTTGATCTCTTTAAGAAAGCGTTCGTATCCGCCCCAGTTCTGGTTCATCCAGATTCTAAGCTCCCCTTTACCCTCGAGGTAGATGCATCTGATGTCGGTGTGGGTGCAGTTCTGTCCCAGAGGAAAACCCCTCAGGCCAGGTTGCATCCTTGTGCTTTTTCCTCCAAAAAGATTTCCGCAGCTGAACGTAACTATGATATTGGTAATCATGAACTTTTGGCCATCAAACTTGCATTAGAAGAATGGGGACATATTTTAGAAGAAACAGAGATGCCTACAACAATTCCTACGGATCACAAGAATTTGTTGAATATCGAAGGAGCTCGTCGTCTCGGAGCCCGCCAAGCCAGATGGTCACTCTTCTTTTCAAGGTTCAACGTTGTTATCTCCTATCTTACTGGCACAAAAAAAACCATTAAAGCAGATGCTCTGTCTTGTCAATTTTCTTTTGTGGATAATTCTGAGGATCAACTCAAATCTATTCTTCCATCCAAACTCATTCTTTCGTCCACTAACTTTGAGGCTTCAATGGATATCATTCTTCAGCAAAACCAGATTCCTGATAACCTTACTTTTCTTGAGGGTCGGCTGTTTGCTTCTCCTTCTTTGCGCAAACAGGTCCTGGAATGGGGACACTTTCAAATCGGCAGGTCATCCTGGGGCTAAAAGGACATTGGATCTCATCTCCCGGACCTTCTGGTGGCCTCGGATGCAGAAGGATGTTAAGGACTTTGTACTGTACTTGCATGCCCAACTTGTGCCAGGACTAAGACTTCTAGAAACCTTCCTGCTGGTCTACTTCAGCCATTACCTGTTCTGGTTCGGCCATCCATGGATTTCGTGGTGGATTTACCTAATTCTAAAGGTATGAACACTATTCTTGTAGTAGTAGATAAGTTCTCCAAGCAATCACATTTTGTACCACTCAAAGGCCTGCCTATCTCTCCCAAACGTGCTGAGATATTCATCAAGGAGATCTTTTGTCTTCACGGGGTTCCAACAGTGATTGTATCTGATAGAGGATCACAGTTCGTATCTAAATTTTGGCGCTCTTTTTGTCTCCAGTTGTGCATATCTCTTCACTTTTCTTCTTGGTATCACCCACAAACTAATGGACAGACAGAGAGGACTAATCAGTCGTTAGAGCAATTCATTAGGTGCTTCGTGTCCGATTCCCAGGACGATTGGTCTGAGCTTCTTCCTTGGGCGGAATTCGTACACAATAACCTTCGTAGTGAATCAACCACTGAATCTCCTTTTTTCATCAATTACGGATTCCATCCAGCTACTCTTCCTCTTACAGTTTCTACCTCAGGGGTCTAAGCCGCTGATGACAGGATCAGGGAACTTCAAGGTCTATGGACAATAACTCAAAGGAACATCAAATCAGCTGTTGAGCAACAGAAACGTCAGGCTGATCGCCATCGTAGACCCACTCCTAAATTTAAGCCCGGTGACAACGTCTGGTTGTCTTCAAAAAATATTAGGTTAAAGGTTCCGTCAATGAAGTTTGCACCTAGATTCCTCGGTCCGTTCTCTTTTTCTGAAAAAATCAATCCAGTAGCTTAGCGCTTGTCTTTGCCTCCTTCCATGAGAATTTCCTCAGTTTTTCATGTGTCCTTGCTTAAACCTGTGATCCAGAATGCTCATTTCATTCCCGTTCTCCCCACCACTTCCGTTTTGGTATAGGTTCAGCCTGAATTTGAAATCCAATCCATCCTAGATTCCAAATTCTCTCTTGGTTCCCTATATTATCTCGTCCATTGGAAAGGTTTTGGTCCAGAGGAGAGGTCTTTGGTACTTGTCACCGTATTCATGTAGCAAGGATGATTAGAAGATTCCATTTGAACTTCCCAGAGAAACCTTCATGGTGTTGACCCGGAGGTCGCTCGTAGAGGGGTGGTGGGGGGTACTGTGAGGATTCGCAATTCCGGCGGCATCAGCCTAATTGAGATAATACACATAAATGTTGTACCGTGGTGCAAATAGGGATAATAATAGTAAGAACACAAAGAGAAAGATACCCTAATGAATGCACTCGCTATAGTGAGAAGTATGCAAAATGATTGAAATTAAAACACTTTTATTAGTGACAATTAAAATAGTATTGTAAAGAGGGATAATGGTATTGATATCTAAGGCCATTCCCTAAAATTCCCTAAAACATGTACATTTTTCAGTTTATTAAATACTCATTAGTACATCACTTCCCATTGGTATCCTATATATTCCTTATGCCTATTATCAGAAGGTTAATTTAGGAATGCAATATAATTGTCTATACTTGTTGAAGATAGCTCTATTAATTATACCTTATCTACTGTACATTAGTAAGTGCTGTGACCTTTGTTTTAAAAACCTAGAGGTAATATAATTTATCTCTGTGCAAACGATCACTAAAAAGTGAAATAACTTTACTGGGGAAGAAGAAAATAATTCTAAAAAATAGTGTTTTTAAAAAAGATGTCTAATGAGCATACTTAGATAATGTAGCCACAATACAGCCGTATGGTATTGTGGTAGATCATGTGCTTGCGTACTTGCTGAACCTTTATTGACTTGTAAAGACATGAATTATATCCTATTACTTTTCACTTAGTGTAGAAATTAATGGTCAGTCATACAATGTGATAAGGGATAGTTCTCTTGTAGGCACACCTAAACGTGTGATAGGTAGATAGAGCGATGCTCAAATACTGTGTGTGCACACAAACATCTTCATATATAAGCACATAAGTCCAGAAAAGGAACCCTATATAAATCCTTAGGCTGATATATAAAGCTTCATCATATACAGGGAGGCAAAAATTAAGACCTAGCGGTCAGTCTGCATGACTACCGCACATATGGTCAGTATTGCACATCCCACCAGATTAGCATTGGGACCCCATGGATATAACAGGCAATGAAATAAGGGCTTTGATGCCCATTACTGTCCTGGGGACGAGCTGGAATCCAGGACGCCAAAGCCAAATGAAGGTTCCTCTGCGTGCACTCCTGGTATAGTAGAACCATAGAGATGAAGGAGAGCAAAGGATGCACTGCAACTGGATCACTGTATGAAAAAATGTGGGGCAAACTCCAGAATAAAATCGAGGGTTATTTATTGATAAACTCACACATGGGTGTTTACAGCAGCCACACCAACGCGTTTCATCCAATACAGGACTTTATCAAGTTGTGGCACCTTGATAAAGTCCTGTATTGGACGAAACACGTTGGTGCGGCTGCTGTAAACACCCATGTGTGAGTTTATCAATAAATAACCCTCGATTTTATTCTGGAGTTTGCCCCACATTTTTTCATACAGTGATCCAGTTGCTGTGCATCCTTTGCTCTCTTTCATCTCCACACCTAAATGTGTATTTATGCCTAGAGGCGTGGTTCTCTGACCGCATCAAATTATAGCCTCCTATGCAACATATTATGGTATACTTAGTGATAATTGAATTTTATAGCTTGATTTGTCTCATTTACATAGAGCTATTCCAGAGAATAAAGGGCTCTATGCAGTAAGCGCCGATAAGGCTTTTTCCGGCATTTTTTGACCTCCCGATTCAGTAAGTGCCGATACGTGGGAATTATCGGCAACTTTTCCTCCCGATAAAAAATTATCGGGAGCCGGCTGCCGATAAGCCACTTATCGGCACTTTTTGAACACGGCTGAATGCAGTAACACGGCTGAATGCACCGTAGAGCTGATCGGCACCCCAGATTGGAGAGTTTATCGGGAATCCAGCCCGCCAACTAAAATTGGCAAGTTGGTGGAGGAGAAGCATCGGCAAGGGCGACACTTAGAAAAAATCAGCCCTTTTTCCTGTCTGTGATTGATGCCGGGGATCTCCGGAGCTGATACCAGCACCGGAGCCCCCTGGCATGCATCCGAGGCAGGAAAAAGGCATGTACAGCCCACTTCATTACCTTAGCGGCTAACCGCTAAGGCAATGAAGGGGTTAACCCACCGTGCCAGCTTTATTGTGGGTAGCAGGGGTGGGTGAAGGGGGTATTTGGCCCTGGGTCTGAGTTTAGGACTTGCGGGGGGGTTGCGGGTGCACTTAACCCCTTCATGACCGTAGCAGTTAATACCGCTACGGTCATGAAGGGGTTAAGCCCTCCCACTACCCCCCGCAAGACCTAAACAACCACCGTTGGGGCTAATACCCCATTCACCCACCCCCGCTACCCACAATAAAAAATAATCACACACAGCAGCCCCACACTAAATAAATAAATAAATATATCTAAATAAATAAATAAATAAATAAATATCTCTATATAAATAAATATATATATATATAACCCAACAACCCCTAACATACACATATATGCACATCAATGATACTATAGGCCGGCGGGGGCCCTCGGGTGTTACCCGCAGGCCTACAGTACCAATTATGTGCCCCCCCAAATTAATGTCTAAACACATACATACTTATAAAGAAATACCCCCCCCCCCCCCTTAACACATACAATATAGTAATGGCCACAATTACTATTATCCACAAAGAGATAATAGTGAATGTGCCCATTTTAAATACATAAACAGCAATAAATACATTAAATACATATAGCACTCACCCATGTCCGGCTGCCACGATGAAGGCCATCCTCCTCTTCATCCTGCCCATGCCCCCTCCGCTGCTGCAAAACAGACACAAAAATGAAAACATCCAATGTAATATCCCCTAACTCCTTAATCACCATAGTGGTTATTAACCTCTACAGTCATTAAGGGGTTAACCCACCCTCACCCACCACTCGGGACGCCTACATACCCTCCCCCACTAACCCCCCACCCCGTGAGGCCTAACCACCCTCACCCACTACCCACAAGGGAGGCCTACCAACATACAGTTGGGGAAGCCCCCCCCCCCAGTACCCACAATAAAAACAATACAGTGACCTACAATAAACATCATTTTATTTAATAAATACATTACCCACCCCCTGTGCCCCCCCATAAATACAAGATTTATCCTTTTACAAACAGGGTTCATAACGCAGCCCCATGCGAGCCCCCGGTGGGCTGGCGGGGCACCTGACAGACCTACAGGGTACCAGCAGCCCTTTTCAAACAGGTTCTGGAGGCCTGCTGGTGGGTCCCGCCAGCACCATGGCCCCCAGGTGGTCTCCTTGGGTCACCGTGGGCCACAATTGTGTCCCCACGGAAGGCCCAAGGATGTCTGGAAGCCCCGGGTCAGACCCACAGGTGTCTGCAGGGCCTCGGGTGGTTCCCATGGGGGTCTGGGGAACTCACGAGTGCTCACTACGGGTCCGCGGTGCCCCCACAGAAGTGGGACCACACATCTTCATCCCCGCACCTATGGGTCGGCGGTGCCCCCACAGATGTGAGGCCACCGCTTCATCCCCGCAGACTACGGGTCCACGGTGCACCCACAGATGTGAGGCCACCGCTTCATCCCCGCATGTGTCACCCGTGGAACCACCAGCCTGATACCCGTGAGATACCCGAGGATACCCGCAGGTGGTCTCCAGAGGTCCCACGCAGAACCATGGAACAAACCCTGAATGTAAAAAAAATAAACCTGGCCTATACATTCAATACATTACTCCCCCCCCCCAACACCTACAGTACAATAATGTGCAAAATAACTATTATCTAGATAGGGATAATAGATTATTTGTCCATTATTAAAAACATTAACTAGCATATTTAAATAAATTAAGTACTACTGACCTCATCAATAAGAAGTCTCCGTTGCAGAAACATCCTTGTCTTGACCACAAAATACATAGCCAAAACAAAGCCAATACATTGCAATTGCATTCAGATATCAATTAACCCCTTAAACACCTTATCAGATAATAACCGCAAAGGTAATTAAGGGGTTAAGCCACACTGGCCCTATACCCACCCTTCACCCATGAATTTGTACAGTGGCTTCATCATGCAAATATATATATATATATATATATATATATATATATATATATATATATATATATATATATATATATATATACATATATATATACAGAGAGAGAGATATATATACACACACACATGATGAACCAATATACAAATAAATGTAGAAGGGTTAACAAAAACATGCTGTACTCCAAATAACACTTCTCCATACAGACACACTACAATAAAATTAATTTACTTTAATAATCCTAACTGAACTTACAATCACAATCATCAAATGCCAATCAAATACCTCTAATGCCAATCATCACATTGCATTTACATAGTATATATGATGCATACAATCTATGCAGCATATACATTCTGCAAATGAATGTTAACAATAACATTGCAAGCAAAACACAAATACCTCCAAACAAGTAAACTATTTTATCCAATCCAGTAAATATAAATCAATTACCATTCATTAATGACATCCCTAAACAATTTACATTCAATCCCTAACAATTAAACAATTAACAAATTCAAGCCTTTAACATAACAATTTAGCCTGTGAAAAAATATATGTACCAACAAGAATACAAAATACAAAACGAAGCCTAACCCAGACCTCAAGAAAACCATACAATATCAACAATTACATCTATCTAATTGTAAAATACTTTAAACACACAATAAAGCATAGCAGCATAGATAAATTATTTTAAAAAACATGAAAGAAAGCTTTTAAAACAACATCATTTCTTACCCTGTATGTATAGATCTCTCTAGACATACATACATACATATATACAGTGGCAAGAAATGATATACCACCAAAAAAAAAACACATGTTAAAAAAGGTTTTAAAAAAATTAACAAGTTAAATAAAATACATTTCTTTAGTTCACTTACCATTACTTGGCCCCACCGACTCCCGTTGAACACCTTACTCACATACAAAACCACCAGGCACAGGAACCCATAAAATAACAAATCATAAAAAAATAAACATTACACTAAAAATCCAAATCAATCCACGGGTCTTCTACTTGTAATCCATCTTCATCAGTATTCTTCTTTCTTCTACCTTCTTCCGGGGTCTTCTTCCCGTCTTCGGCCATGCCCTGTCCTTCTTCTTCTGTAGGAGATCCTTCCTCCTCGGCGTCTGGCTTCAAAATGAGACGACATAGGCTTTTAAAGTCCTATGACGTCACATTTTCATCATGGTTCCCACGGTCCTGATTGGGACGTGAAAACCATGTGTTTTGGCCGACAAAAAAAAAAAGATGACGTTACTTAAAGGCAATGAAAGCACAGCCAATCAGAATGGCTTTGCTTCAATTGCCTTTAAGATGATGTCATGAAAAGAAATATGGCCGTCCCCACATGGTACTGTAGCCAATCAGAGCGTGGGAACTCCATCCCTACTCTGATTGGCTCTAGTATACCATGTGACAGAGGCTTGGGGGAGAACGGATGTGACGTCATTGAAAGCCTGTCACATGGTACTAGAGCCAATCAGAGCGTGGGAAGTCTATCCGTACTCAGCAATGATCCTGGACAATAAGACTGACTTCTCAGAGTGGAGGCACCTACTATACTAGAAGGGGCCAGTCCCCAGTGACCGTCCTTATGAATCATTGGAACGAAGAATTTATCCACTCAGCAAAAAGACCATCTGTCCAACAAGCTTGTAGGCTATGTTCTTTTCACAATTTAATATCCTGATTTCGTACCACCCTGGTTACAGGAATGGGAAAGCATACAGTATGCTATGTCCAGGTTATCTCCTAATGCATCTTCAAGCCCAAAATGCCGACAGACCATTCAGCATCAGAAAAATTTCCTTGGCGTCATCTTTCAGCTTATCTTCTATCATGGTTTAACGGAGCCGACACTGTACCGATGACTAATTTCTAAGCAATAGCCTGTGGGACATCAATTTGATTCTGCAGTTTGGTCTCTGGATACTTCAAAGCCATTTATTTGTTCTGGAAGATGTAAGATTGGAATTCCTCCAACTACTGCATGACTAGACCTGCAGGTCATCCAGGAGTCCACAACACAGGAGAGCATTTTGCTTGCCCAAACTGCACCAAAAAGGCATGTAAATACATCTTTTCTTGTGAAACCTGTGCCAGGACCAAGACTCCTCTAGCCTCCCCTCTAAGCTTACTACGGCCACTCTCGATGGACTTCATCATTAAATTAACTCTAAATATTTAAAACTATATCATCCTGGTAATAGTGGATTGACTCACAAAGATAGCTCATTTTATTGCTGCCCAGAAACTCCCTACAGCAGATTACCAAACTGGTAACAAGAGCTTTTCCACCTTCACAGGGTCCCGGACAAGATCATTTCAATTCTGTGGGAATTTGTGCACCCACAGTTTACCTATATAGTAAGGTAACTATGATACTGGCTTTAGCCAGCTTTAAATTGCACTACTCACAAAAGCATATGCTTTGTTTAACCACTTCAGGGCTTTCTCACATTTTTCACCAGTCCATGGGACAATAATTACATATATTCCGTGTACTGTACGTGTACTGCAAATTCAGTTATGCCCTGAAGTTGCCTATAATGCTTTGGTCAAAGGGTTTAACTAAATAACCCTTATTCATGGGATTACTATTTTATTTTAGCCTAATTGGTAGGAGCGCAGGAATCGTTCTTTTTTTTTTTAATCCTGGGAGTTAGCCTAAATCTGTCTTCCGGCTATCACCCCCAATCCAACGGTAAGACAGACAGGACTAATCAGACTCTGGGGCCGTATCTGTGCTGCTTTGTTTGCCTCCTCCATTATGACTGGTCAGATTTCTTACCGCTTGCTGAGTTTTCATGCAACAATGCTCAGCATAGTGCGACGCAGCAAAGCCCCTTCCTTTCTAATGATGGTTATCAACCTACCTTCCTTTACCCCTTTTTTGTGTCTGGTCCCTAGTCAGCCATAAAGGAAACACTTGCCGCATTACAAGAAATCCAAAAAACACTAAAGAAAAAACTTCAGGAGGCTCGGATACACTACAAGAGAGCTATGGATCTACAGTGTAGACTGTCCCCAATGTTTTGTGTTGGAGACAGGGTCTGGCTCTCTACAAGAAATCTATGGCTGAAAGTTCCCACCATCATCAACAAATGTATTAATTAGCCTTTGTAGCAGAATGACCAATGATAAAAAGACACAGTTTACAGAAGAAGTTTAATTCACTGTGTTTTATTGTGTCCATAGACTTTTAACAAATAAAAATCTTCTCTCCCAGAATAAGAGATGGGCATGTGACCTTCTTAAACATGTGACAGAGTCAATTTTTGGAAAGGATGTGATGTCATTCCTTTGGACACTTAAATATTGATAATAACAATGTCATTAATATCTCTGGGATACCATTAAGTAATGAAGAAATCAAATTGTTAAATAAGGGTCTTAACTTCGTTATGAATGATAACTGTGATCTTTTCTCCACTGTTATTGATGTACAGAGGTTTATCAGAAAATTGTCTTTTAAAAAATGGTTTACAAATAAAAATGATGCCACTATTACCTTGTCTCCACCAGAGGCTCCAAGTTCCATCCGAGAGCCCCCGATGGATACAATGTTACAAGAACATCTCTCCTTTAGAGAATACACTAGTATACAAGACTTAACAGATCTGCTTGCAGAACATGAGGAAGAACAAGTAGAGGATGTTACCACATTCCTAACACATAGCAAACATTCAGGTTTAAAAAACAAATCACTTTTTTGTCCCACATTCAATAAAGGACCGTTTTTAGAAACATTTCAAAAATTAGTCGAACGTGACTTGCAAATATTAGCTAAGGGATACACCTTCTCCAATATAAGACCGGACAACCTTACCAAAATTGAACGTAACACACTACATAAATTAAAAACAAACGATGAAATAATCATAAAAAACGCCGATAAAGGCGGAGCTATCGTAGTGATGTCGAAAGAACAATATCTTAAAGAAGCCATGAGGCAACTTAATGACAGGGTTTGTTACCTTAGATTGGAGAAGGATCCCACCACCATTTATCTGTCTGAACTTAACACTCTTATTGATCTAGGTAGAGAATTGCGGGTATTATCAACTCAGAAATGTCAGTATTTGAGTAATCGTTTTCCAACCATACCGATATTTCACCATCTCCCAAAGATCCACAAATCTCTGGATAATCCACCAGGGAGACCAATCATCTCCAGCATTGGATCTTTGGGAGATGGTATATCGAGATATGTGGATGTTTATTTAAAACCTCTAGTGAGAGCACTCCCCTCCTATCTCAGAGATTCCACTCACTTACTCACTATGTTAAATAAAATCACTTGGTGTCACAATTATTTCTGGGTAACACTAGACGTGACATCTTTATACACGATTATTAGTCACGAATTAGGTATTCAAGCAGTCACTCACTTTCTTAACACTTCTAACTTACACACGCCTCAAATCACATTTTTATTAGATTGTATTATTTTTCTTTTACAACACAATTATTTTATGTTTAATCACCATTTCTATCTTCAAAAACAAGGCACGGCAATGGGGACTTCTTTTGCACCTTCGTACGCGAACTTATATATGGGATTTTGGGAAAATATTCACATTTTTGGTGTCACTAATCCTTTCCGCAACAATATTATTTTTTATCGTCGGTACATTGACGACCTCATTCTGATATGGAGGGGAGATTACTCTACACTACAGGAATTTATTATTTATCTTAATAATAATTCGTTTAATTTAAAATTTACTTCATCAATACACATAAATCATATCAATTATTTAGATATCAATTTATATATTGACACTGATTGCAGAATCCAGACAAACCTGTTTCGTAAACCTAATGCCCGCAATTCTTTCCTCAGGGCTAACAGTAGCCATCCGAAACCACTATTACGTGGTATTCCAATCGGACAATATCTCAGACTAAGAAGGATTTGTTCCACTGAGGAATCCTTCTTGGAAGAATCAGAGATATTAAATGAGAGATTTAGAAATCGAGGCTACCCTGAGGTGGATATTCAATCCGCATTTGAAAAAGCTCTAAACACAGAGCGAGAACAATTATTAACTAATTCTACAGATAAACACAAAAACAGGAGATTAAGGGAACAAGGTTCAGAAACACCACTCTTTATTACAACATATAGTAATCAGGCAAAACTTATCAAACAAATTATAGATAAACATTGGAGGGTTTTACAACTAGATAAAGATCTTAACAAATGTGTATCCGATACACCAAGGTTCGTTTATAAAAGGGCCAAAACTATTGGATATCACCTATCACCAAGTTTATTTGCCTTAGAATCCAGAAATAGGAAACTTCCTAAAGGGTTCCATAAATGTGGGAATTGCTCGTATTGCAAGTATGTTACTCCATTGTCAGAAATCATTAATAAATATACAGGTCAGAAATATAGAATTAATCATTTCATGACATGTAACACAAACTATGTAGTATACAAAATCAATTGTGCATGTGGGAAAATGTACATCGGAAGGACCATCCGTCCGTTAAAAATTAGAATCTCAGAACACCTACGTTCTATTAAAAAGAATAATCTAGACTTACCGGTAGCTAAACATTTTCATGATTGTCCACATGGTTCTTTAGAAACATTCACATTCAATGCCTTGGAACACATCCCCAAACACATCAGGGGAGGTAATAGAGAACTGATTTTGAATCAGAGAGAAATGTTTTGGATTTATACCCTCGGGTCATTAACACCCGGGGGTATAAATACCGATTGGGAACTGAAACACTTTTTACAATAAAGCAATTACTGTTATAACAATTATGCACTATTTTGTTTATGTATCTGGTATAGATTCAAACTCTCTCGCATTACTGTACATGATATTCAGTTATCTCTTTGTACCTCTTTGAATCAGATTAGCATTACTCATTCCTTTGTTCTTGCTCCAATATAGCTCTTTGTTATATAAATTATTGTGTTTATTAATTAATAATAGATGCTGAGGTCCTCGGATATGATATTATACATGCTACAATTGTTTTTAACATATCTTGCTTTATGAAGGCCAAATGACCATTTAGCAAGATATTTGTGCCATAATTTCCCTCATTTGATTGTCTATTTTTCCCCCCTCAGGGTTTGCGCTCAGGTTGCTATGACTACCTAGCCAGCATGTAAACAAATAGCTGTCATGCACACAATAGCGATACGTCACTTACGGTTTGGTAAAGCACCCATATATCATCCGGTTTGACTTTAAACTCCATTGCTATTTACCCTGTCAGTCTCCCCACGAGGTTAGATGACGTGTATAACAAGGCTAAGTCAGCCGGTAAACAACAGTGACTCGCGCATTGCGACACGTCACTTCCGGGGTACCGAGAAAGCCGCGTCACTTCCGGTTAAGGAATTTTCACGGAGGTTCCAAATTTAGCTAATTGGGACCACTATAAGAGGGCTAGTATGGCACACCTAACTGTACTCTCCGACGAAGCGCCACACAGGCATGAAACGCGTTAGAGACAGAGGCTTTTTTTCCCCTGCACCCATGCCTGTCTGCACCATGTTTTTTCAATAAAGAACTTTATTTTTATCAAACTGCTGCTGTCCCGTGGATCCAGTTCTTTGCTGTGCGCTGCATCTCTACACTTGTGGCTTTCCAAAAATTGACTCATACAACCAATCAGATTGGAATATACAGTACATTTCCAATCTGATTGGTTGAAGTAACATATGATGGTAGCCATCTTAGTTTTGGTAACATCATCTTAAAGGGAAAAGAAGCGCAGCCTTCCTGATTGACTGGCTTCACTCCCTTTATATGAAGTCACATCCTAAAAAAATGTCACATGGTTATCCCAACCAATCAGATTGCGTGGGAACCATTTCTCATTCAAATGTGATGTCACGAGTCTTATATAAGGCCTGTACTGTCTCATTGGATGCCAAGAAGGTAAAGGAGTAACAGCTCCTCCATATGGATTACATTGGATCCATATTGGATTACAATGGGTACTACAGATGAAGATGCAGATGAAGATGAAGAAGAACCCCCAATTGGATTACAATTAACAGATGAAGAAAAGAAAAAAGAAGAAAACAACTTACTGTATCTGAGGACCTCTTTTCTTTGTTCGAAAGCTTCATGAGATCCCGAGAATCGGACATCTAAAGGTAAGAAAAACCATTGAATGTATGTTATTTTAATTTTGCAGGTTTTTTCATTGTATTTTTTTATTTATTTTTTATTGCCTTCTGATTGCCAAATAATTTATGTACTGTATGCCCCTTTAGGGCTATACACACAGTGACAAGCAATACATATTTAGGCAAATGCTTGCTTTTATTTCTTTTAAATGTATTTCGGTTGTTTGCTTTTAAATATTTCTGTTATTTATTTTATGTTTTGATTTTGAATTATGGGATTTTTTGTTATGTTTTCAATTGTTTATTTCTGTTATTTTTTTGGTGTTTGCTTTTTAATTGTGGTTTATTTTTGGCCTTTAGCTTTTTAATAACGGTGTTAATTTTGAGTTTTTTTAATTTATTTATGTTTTTTTTGGTGTTTTGATTATTAATTCTGGGGCTTATTTGGTTATTGCTTAATTGATTCCTGGTATTTGTTTGTGTTTACTTTTTTTATTGTTTTTTATTTGGTGATTGATTTGATTGAATTTGATATTGTTGGTGGGTGTCTTTTTTTTTTTACGTTGACCATTGACTGTGATATTGTTAAATCGTGCCCATATTATGTGGGCATGATGTAACACTGTGCCAATCAATTAGTTTATTGGCATTTGGAATGTGTATATTTTTTATGTAATGTGTTTTATTTTGGGCCTGTTTTTTTAGCTTCCCCATTTATTTCTATATTGGCAAAGCATGCCCATATTATATAGGCATGCTTAAACACTGTGCCAGTCAATGGGGTGGTGTTCCCAGGTAGGGTGGGTGGGTAGCGGGGGAGGGTGGGTTAACCCCTTAATTACTATAGTGGTAACTAACTGCTAAGCTGATTAAGGGGCTAGGGGCCATTAGATTGTATTTTTTTTATTGTGGTATTGCTGTTGCTACCCACGGAGGACAAGGACGTGATGAGGATGAGGACAGCCTTCATCATGGCAAGGGAAAGTGCAAGTTTTATTTACTTTATGCTGCTGGTTTGTTTTATTTTAAATGGGCAAATGAACTATTATCCATATCTGGACAGCCTGAGGACCCCTCACCGCCTGTGGGGCCCCTGGACACCACAGGGACCACCTGGAGGCCCACAGACACTAACAGGTACCACCCAATGACCCCTGGAGACCTACGAACCACTTGGAGTCCCCCAGACATTTGCGAGGCTAACAAGGACCCCTGGACACACACACAGGGCCCCCGGACACCCACAGGGCCCACCCCGGACACCCACAGGGCCATCAGACACCCCCAAGAACCACCAAAGGACCCCTAGACACCTGTGAGTACCCCAGACACCCACGAAGACCATGTTGGGGCCCCCAGACACCCACAGGGACCACCTGAGGCCCTCTGAACACCTGTGGGGCCTCCAGACACCCACAGGGACAACCCAAAGACTCACACCAGCCTCAGGATTGATACCAGTGCTGAAAGAAAACCTGTGTGTTTGCCTTTTTTTGGCCCATTGGACAACATTGTTGTCTCTGACTGTTTAGGGTCATAAAAAAAGTCAATATACCGCGATACTGCAGTGTTATCACTGCTTTGTGAATAGCGGATCAGACAGTAGCACGTTATAAGGGCATTTATTGCCCACTACACCACTTATCACTGCTTTGTGAATAGGCCCCTATGACTCTGTCACATCCTCTGTAATTTAGGAATATTCTAGCCAGCTGAGGGAGCATAAGCAACTCTGGAAAGACTCTCAGCTTAGTGTATCTCCTTTATTACCTGCAATGCCTTACAAACTTTTATCAACAATTTCAGCTTCACAGAAATGTCATTATCATAAAATTCTGCAATAGATATAAGTATACTGAAAATATAAAAGTAAAACTGTTTCTCTTACTGGTAGATTATGCATTTCTAAAATCTATAACGAACAAAAACCTTTTTTTTTGGCATTCTCTTTTGGTCAAATAACAAAACATATATATTATTAAGAGAACAAGTAAAGCTTTCAGCAGTCATCACCAAAAAGCATGTTTTTGTCAAGACTTCATCTGATTTGGCTTGTTTTGTTGAGATACATATAACAAATATTGAGCTGTTCAATACAGCTTTGTACAGATTTTTACTTTATAGATGAAAAGTAAACGCTTGTAAATATCCAAACTATTTGACATATCACACTGTTACCTTAAGTATTTTCAGCAATACTTTAAGTTAATTTCTTATGACATGAAGTTGTGAGTTATCCATAGTAAGTAATCAACATTGTGATTTTGGATGTAGGTAAATTAACCTAATAAAATGTCAATGGCTTTTATTCCTTTTCCTTTAATGACATTCCATTACGAATCCTTAAGGGCCTAACCTAATTCTGTATAAAATATTACCCTGCACAAAATGGTGATGGGGGCAAGGGTTTATGCACAAAAGAGCTCTATATCAGAAGGCTAACTATAAGACAAAAGTTGCTTTTGGATCTAGACGGTCATTTTTGTCACATCCACAGAATTCTGCACACAGAACCAAGATGTGCATGTGGCACCCCAAAGAGACATCCCTTAGGTAAAAGAGGGCCCCTGCATTAGACAAGAAGCCCCCTTTATAGAGCCTTTGGAGTAATAAGTATAATCTGATGAAGCAAAAGTGGGTGAACGGATGTAAGACGGAAGAGTGTGCATGAGTACGAAAGCTATTACTACCACTGCAAAGAGGAAGCAAAATTAGGTGATCAACAGGAGTAACAAGGCCATGCACACTAGCTTGTTGTACATGATTGCTGATTATTCTTGTATACTTTAATAAAAAAGATTCAGCGTACTGTATGTCTGACTTTGGTCTTCTGGTCAAGTTCTTTCAGGCCATAAGATACAATAATTTGTAGGCAGTACATGATTGAGTAAACAAAATGTATAAAGGTGACTCCCCTAATTGCTCAGAGGCTGTGGCCAACGTGACATCATGTTTCATATACAGTACTGCACCGACACACTTTATTCGAGCAAATACCCAGTATGTACCTGGCAGATACCTGGAATGCGCCGCTCCTCACCTCTGACAAGCCCCGTTGCGTTTGCCTTCCCAGCCTGGGTTCATGCCTGGCTGACGGGTGGCTAATCTGTTAAATGATAATGATAAGAATTTAATAGGCTGCAATGCTTCGCGTGTCTACCAGATGGCATAAATTCATGAATTGTAATGCAGTATGTATATATATACTGTGCAGTATTGCAGGCAGCGGGAATAAAATGCTTAAATCCCTGCATGGAAAATACCTCAATGCACTCGGGCAGAAAACAGTCACAAACCTCAATACACCCGGGTATACCCGAATTCGTGGGACTAGCCAAGCTCGAATAAAGTGTGTCGCCAGTGTATGGTAGTTTTGCCCAAATATTTTGCTTTAGAAAAGCATGACAACCTTAATTAAGATTTTGGACTTGTCAATACATTTGAAACCATTAAGTAACCCTTCTAAATACATTAATTTGATCTCACACAATGGAAGGAAACTTATTTCCCTTACTTATAAAGCAAATACTGTAGTATTGCTGCTATCTGGAAGCAAAAATCCATCCCACTCTTTCCCAGATTAAAAAAATGAATTTGACACTCAATGAATATATAGAAATTAACAATCAACCTAAGAGATAGTTGCCTAACATTTCAACAGGTTTGATAACCATGTAGAAGCTACAATAATTACCCCATCTTCCTCCCTAAACTGTGTTTATAGTAGACTGCTTAGAATCTCTTAAACCCTTTACGATACCGTCCATGTGTTTATCTATAAAGTACAGGATACACTCAGTTATTTGGAGCTTGGGCAAACCTTGAATTTATATTATTTCTTCCATTATTTTCTTCATTAATCCATTAAATATCATAATTTGTGTAGCCCCCTTTGTTATTTTCTGTACCCCAATTAAAAAATGTAAATGTAATGTTTTCGTAAAAATGTTGATATGGTGTAACGCCTGTATGCCCGCAGACCTGGCCAGTCCCCAGTGGGTACTTGCAGGGATAGGTCAGTGAGAGCAGGGGAGGAGACAGGAAGGTAATCAAGTGTTATTGCCTGTAACCGACGGGGGCGGAGCCAGAGCGTGAGGGAGGCAGGTAACTAGAGCGGGTGTACGCGCCTTCTGTAACCCTGTTATGCACGCGCACCGCGTGTGCACTAGAGCGTTGGGGAAGTACAGCGGAGGAGGCGCTCGGCACAGGAGACAGAGGGGAAGGAGGAGCAGAGGAACCAGGTAGGGAAAGGGCAGGGATGACGGAGGCACGCCGAGGGGCGCGTGTACCTCGATAGGGAACCCGCGATCGGGAGCGCGCGCGGTTAGTGAGGGGACCGCGCGCGTGCGCAGAGCGTGAGCCTTGGCGTGCGGACCATGCCATGGAGGAACGGCTAAGAGAGGGAGATAGAGATTGGGGACGTCGGTGTGCGACTGGGTTGATCCTCTCGAGGACCTTGAAAGGACCCAAGAATCTTGGGGCCAATTTCTGGGAAGGAGTCTTGAGCTTGATATTCTTGGAAGATAGCCACACTCTGTTTCCAGGTTTGAATATTGGACCCACTTGACGTCGCCGATCAGCTTGTGTTTTCTATCTTTGAACGGAACCTTGCAAAGATTTTAAGATCTTTTTCCAAGTATTTTGAAGACTGTGAATGTGAGAATCAGCTGTGGGAACACCAGAGGGCAGGGAGGAGAGGGGAAGACTGCTTGGATGGAATCCATAGTTAATGAAAAAAGGCGACTCTTGCGTGGATTTGTTTTTTAATGAGTTAATGGCAAACTCAGCCCAGGGTAACAGGTCCACCCAATTGTCCTGCGATTCAGACATGAAGCATCTGAGATACTGTTCCAGCGTCTGATTCCTTCTCTCCGTCTGCCCGTTGGTTTGTTGGTGATAACCCGAGGAAAATAGAAGGGAAATACCACGTCTCTGAGAAAAAGCTCGCCAAAACTTAGAAATGAATTGAGTACCTCTGTCCGAAACAATCGAAATAGGAACATCGTGTAATCTGAAAATTTCCTTAGAAAAAACGTCAGCCAAGGTGGCTGAATTGGGGAGACCCTTGAGGGGTATAAAGTGTGTATGCTTGGAAAACCTGTCTTCTACGACAAGGATCGTATTCATCCCTTTAGAATTGGGAAGTTCCACAATAAAGTTAATGGAGATGTGTTTCCAAGGTTGCTCCGGAATAGGAAGAGGTATGAGAAGACCAGAAGGTTTGTGTTGGGCGGATTTGCTCTGGGCACAGACTGGACAAGCTCTGGTGAAGTCAAAAATGTCCCTGTTCATCTTAGGCCACCAAAAGGTATGTTTGATAAGATCTACCATCCTCTTGAAGCCTGAGTGACCAGCAGATCTAGACGAATGCCCCCACAGAAGAATTTTGTGGCGAAAACGTGGGGCAGCATACAAGCATCCTTCTGGCACCTTAAATCTCCTAGGAATATGAGCCTGGGCT
Source organism: Ascaphus truei (assembly GCF_040206685.1). Taxonomy (NCBI): domain Eukaryota; kingdom Metazoa; phylum Chordata; class Amphibia; order Anura; family Ascaphidae; genus Ascaphus; species Ascaphus truei. The sequence goes on along the minus strand of NC_134485.1, from coordinate 204,500,367 downwards.
TTATTGATTTCATCCAAGACATCAAAGTTGTTGGTGGAAATAATACATTTAGCAGGAAGAATCGTCTCCGAAGATTCATTAGATTCGTTCTCCATGGAGAACTGACGAGACAAGGCGTCGGCCTTGATATTCTTGGTGCTAGGAATATAAGAAATTGTGCAATTGAACCGAGAAAAGAACGAAGTCCAACGAGCTTAACGGGATCCCAACCGACGAGCCCCCTCAATGTATAATAAGATTTGTGATCGGTGAGGAAGGCTACTGGCTCCTTGGTACCCTCGAGGAGATGTCTCCATTCTTGGAGGGCCATATTGATGGCCAGAAGCTCACGGTTCCCGACATCATAATTTCTCTCGGCCGAAGAGAACTTCCTGGAAAAGAATCCACAGGGATAGAGTTTTTCCTGTTGGGAAGATCTCTGAGAAACACTGTGCCGGCTCCCACATCTGAGGCGTCTACTTCTAGAGTGAAAAGGAGAGAAGTATCTGGATGCCGAAGGATAGGGGCAGAGACGAAGGCTCTCTTGAGGAAGTCGAAGGCTTCAATGGCCTCAGGGGACCAAACAGTCGGATCAGCACCTTTCTTGGTCAGGGCAGTGATAGGTAGAGCAATAGTGGAGAAATTACAGATGAATTTCAGGTAGTAATTGGCAAAGCCAAGGAAGCGCTGCACGGCTTTGAGGGAGTTCGGTAACGGCCAGTCGAGTACAGACTTCAATTTCTCAGGATCCATTGTGAAGCCTTTGTCAGAGATTATATAGCCTAAGAAGGCTGTGGAAGATTGATGGAACAGACATTTCTCCATTTTCACGTAGAGGCGATTAGCACGAAGCCGAGAAAGTACCAACTTGGTATGGCGAATGTGCTCCTCCAAGCATTTGGAAAAAATGAGGATGTCGTCCAAATATACGATGACGAACGTACCCAAAATGTCCCGGAAGATATCGTTCATGAACTCTTGGAAAACAGCAGGGGCATTGCATAGGCCGAACAGCATCACTAAATACTCATAATGTCCCGAACGCGTGTTAAACGCGGTTTTCCATTCGTCCCCGTCTCTTATACGAATAAGATTGTAGGCTCCTCTTAAATCGAGTTTGGAGAATATAGCGGCACCTTGTAGACGGTCGAAGAGTTCTGAAATCAAAGGGATGGGGTAATGTTTTTTTACCGTAATCTTGTTAAGCCCACGAAAGTCGATACAGGGTCTTAAGGAGCCATCCTTCTTTTTCACGAAGAAGAAGCCTGCCCCACGGGGGAGGTGGAATTTCGAATGAACCCCATCTTAAGATTCTCCTGGATGTATGACGTCATCGCTTCCGTCTCGGGCACAGATAAGGGATAAGACTTGGGAAGTGTGGTTCCAGGAATTAAATCAATGGGACAGTCATAAGAGCGATGAGTGGGTAACACCTCAGCCTGGGTTTTGTTGAAAACATCTAAGTATTCATGATATACATTCGGCAAAGCAGAGTGAGAAGATGAGGTGGTGTCGAGGCCAGCGAGCAAGGCAACAGAAGGAGAAAACGTCTTCTCTGAGGTATCAGCCCATTGGATCAGTAAAGCATTGGTCCAATCAATACGAGGGTTGTGCAGCTGAAGCCACAGCAACCCCAGAATAACCTGGACAGTAGGGGAGTGGAAAACATTGAAGACCATTACCTCCGTATGACCATCCGCGGTGGTCAGGGTAAGTGGAATAGACTCCCAAATGATGAAGGCTGGTTGGAGCGGTCGACCGTCAATAGCCTCCAGGCCGATGGGCAACTTTTTCTTGACTAACGGGATTTGATTGCTGCAAGCGAAGGCGTGATCAAGAAAGTTGCTACCAGACCCGGAATCGATGAAAGCTTCAACCTCTACTTGAAGATCCGGACCCACGAGAGTTATGGGGAGGAATATCTTCTTTGGTAGTTCCTTAGGGAGAGAGAGGCAAGGAGAAATAGTACCCAGTAGAAGCCCCTCTACCTTTACTGGGCGTTCCCGTTTCCCGGTTTCAAGCGGCAGTGACGAAGTTGGTATTCTGGGGAACCGCAGTAATAGCAGAGACCCTCCTCCCGGTGTCGCGCTTTCTCAGCGGCCCGAAGCTGTTGGCTACCGATTTGCATCGGTTCAGGAGCATCCAACGCAGGGAAGGCCAATGGAGAAGACCTAGGAGAAACAGTCAAGGAAGAGAGAGAACAAGAACGGTGGCGCTCATGGCGTCGTTCTTGAGTGCGCTGATCCATCCAAATACTGAGGGCAATGAGTTCATCGAGGGATGAAGGCCGGACGTGAGCTGCAAGGTCATCTTTGAGAGATTCGGACAAACCGTGCCAGTATGCCGCAGTGAGAGCTTCATCGTTCCACTGGGTTTCTGCAGCGATGGTGCGGAACTCCACCGCGTATCTTGCAGCTGACCTACGAGCCTGAGAGAGACGAAACAAGGAAAAAGCGGCAGTCTCCCTATGTGCTGGTGTGTCAAAAACCTGTCGGAACTCATGCCAGAATTTGGAGTAGTCTTGGGTTATATCTGGTCTGTGTTCCCAGAGGGGAGAAGCCCAAGCGAGAGCATAGCCAGTGGGTAGGGCATAGACGTAGGCCACCTTAGTACGACCAGTAGGAAAGTGGGACGGGGACATCTCGAATTGAACGTCAAACTGGTTCAGGAACCCTCGGCAAGCGAGGGGATCCCCTTCATACCGGTTGGGGGGTGGAATACGTGGCCCCGGATTATTTACAGTCACTGAGACCGGGGTAGATGGTGCCACAGGAGATTCTCGGAGAGACAAATTAGAAAGTTTCTGTGTGACATTAGTGAGTTGGCCGCTTAGGAATTGCCAATGTTCCATGGAGACACCTTGGCCCACCTCAGGGGGGTCTGCATTTGTTGGGCTCTACATAATGTAACGCCTGTATGCCCGCAGACCTGGCCAGTCCCCAGTACTGAGGTGGGTAAGGATATAACACGCACCCACAGCAGTGAGGGCGTGCCCGGAGTGTGGTAATAGCGTTTCCGGGCCTGGTGAGTAAGGGTTAACGTAATACTTGGTGAGTCCAGGGTGCCAGAGGTCGGAGTGTAATGTCCAAGTGCCAGAGTTCAGGGGTTGGAGAGAGCAGCGTAGTGATGTCCGAAAGCCAAGGTTCAAGGGCAGGAGAAGGCAGCGTAGTCAAGTCCAAAGCAGAGTTCAAGTTCAAGCCAAAGGAATCCAAACAGGGGCAGGGACAGGAACCAGGGCTGAAACAAACAAGGGAGCTAGGCATAGACACTGTACACACAGGAGCTACAGGAAAGCTATGCAGAGCAAGGACTGAGAGGACAGAGTGGGGTTATATGGGAAGAAGGGCCAATAGGGGTGAAGGGAGGAGCATAGGTTTGAGTGGGTACTTGCAGGGATAAGTCAGTGAGAGCAGGGGAGGAGACAGGAAGGTAATAAAGCGTTATTGCCTGTAACCGACGGGGGCGGAGCCAGAGCATGAGGGAGGCAGGTAACTAGAGCGGGTGCTCGCGCCTTCTGTAACCCTGTTATGCGCGCGCACCGCGCGTGCACCAGAGCGTGGGGAAGTACAGCGGAGAAGGCGCTCGGCACAGGAGACAGAGGGGAAGGAGGAGGGGAGGAACCAGGTAGGGAAAGGGCAGGGATGACGGAGGCACGCCGAGGGGCGCGTGTACCTCGATAGGGAACCCGCGATCAGAGCGTGAGCCTGGGCGTGCGGACCGTGCCTTGGAGGAACGGCTAAGAGAGGGAGATAGAGATTGGGGATGTAGGGGAGCGGAACAGCTAGCCACTGTGGGACCTGGGGTAACGGGGACATGCTAGGAACCGCGAGTCCCCCGATCCGTTAAATATGGGAACAATTTGCTGGTGCAATAAAACTGAAATCAACCACATTTCCATAGCCTGTTTCCTTAATTCTTGTTTCTTTTTTATGTGCTTCATCAACTAAATTGTAATTAATTTTTCAGAATATGACAAATGTCACCACCACATAATTGAAGATGTACATAAAATAATAACTTCCTGTGTGTAATGTGCATATTGTAAATACTGGTGCCCTTTTCTTGTAATGCCTTAATTGCCAGTGGAACCGCTATGCATTGCAAAACAATGTATTCCTGTTCCCTTACACTGATATGGGAAGTGTTTTCCAGTGAGCAATGCACACAAAATGACGAATTTAAGATTTAAAAAAATGTTTAGTTAGTCCTTGTATTTTTTTCTCTATCCGTTCTTTAATCCCCCTTTTCTAACTCATCCATTATTTGGTAATTGTTTATTTTTTTTTGCCATTGTACTTCTTGTTTCCTCTTTCTTGTTCACCCTTTTGCTCCTAGTCATATTAAAGATATTCCAACAATGGTCCAGAAAAGTAATAAGATTGGAATTACATTACACTGAGTGAACTCGAAGAAAGGAGTTCAAAAGCACCCCTCTATGTGCACTCTTACCTAGTACTAATGTGTAATACTAAAACCACAAGATGAATCCCTTAGCCAGGAACTAAAAGCGAAAAGCGACGAAAAACAAAAACGTTTTAATACACAATTTAATTCATACACTCAAAGTTTAAAATATGTGCTAGAAACCCCTCAGAGGAGCGGTGGAGAAGTGACAGGGATATATAATTCAAGTCAGCTGTATAGACATTAGTATTTAGCAGAGAATATCCCTGTCTCTCCCTACAGATAAATTAAACATGTGATATCCACTAAAGTTTGGCAGTATAAAGACAATAGCCTTGAATAGGTAGTGTAGTGTGTAATAGTCAGTCAGGAAGGGTAGGTCTTTAGTACAGGGTAAAAAAGCTCTCTATAACTATCCCACATTGGGATGACACTGGTGTCAGAAAATAGCAATAAACCCAAGACTCTATAAAAGCCAAAGTAGTACTTACCACATACTGTCACACACATAAAACAACATAACCTTATAAGTTGATACAAGTAACTCGTTTTGTACTTGGAAAGTTAACCAGCCTTTTAGAAGTATCCCTTCTTATAATAGTACCACTTCCCTAGCTCAAATAGTTATACATATGGTGTAAAAACAATGCCAAATAACAGCTGTTTATAGTGCATAGATCGGAGCTGTGAAGGGTTATGGCAAACCCCAACCGAAACAGTAGCAGATTGGTCGTATCCAATACTTAATGAGCCTGAGGAAGCCCGCAAAGTGGCGAAATGAGTTGCTCTTTTCTGTCAGTGTTTTTGGACAATCTCAGCCACCGTCGAGGAGCAGGCAACGGAGCAACGCAGCAGCATATCCGGACGCGAAGTCAGCTAGCTGCGTGCATCGATCCCTGCAATTTATCATCCTATAGACTGGCTGCATCATTTTATTTGTTTTCATTCGTTTTTAACACTTCATGTTCTATTTTTAATGTTAAATAAAAGATAGGTATTGTTCATTCAAGACAATACTTTGTCTCAATACCTAAGGGGAGGAGCGTCTAGCTTTTCCCCCCTGCCGGGAAACCAACATTGAAGCCTCCAGAGATACCCTTATGTGTGTTTTCTCACACAAGGCCGTGTGAGTATCAATTTTTATATTTATTATTAAAAATCATCACCCACCATTTAGAGATACCCCTATATGTGTTTACTCACACGAGGCCGTGTGAGTATCATCCTTTATATTTATTATTACCCATCATTATCCACCATTCACGTGCTCATTACGTATTGGATACGACCACCATACGTGTTACAAAGAAAAGATACCTCCCCCACAGGTTGCACTCACACTTGGCCGTGTGAGTGACTGCATTTAACTGCTGTATCATATTACAGCTGGTCATTGTATATTATTGTTATCAGCAATATTGTTCATACATGTGTATATCTGTTTGCCTTGAGGGTGACGCCTGAAGGAAAAGTCGTCGGCGAACCTAAGAATATACCTGGACCTGAGAAGAAAGAAAAACACCACAACAGAGGAAAAAGAAAGAGGAGAAGAAAAGAAAGAAGACCACAAAGACACCTTGATGTGATAGCATTTACACAAGGCCGTGTAAGTGTGTTTCCATTTTTTATTACTCCCACCACCTTTTATTAGTTTCTTATCAGAGGTTTTATATATCACAATATTATACATCACAACATTATCCCTCTACCTGTGCTCCCCCTTTTTTTCTGTATCCCCGTACTAACAAGGATCCTGGATAGATCCTATTGGGGTCAGAGTCATAGGAGAGACGACATCACCGAGGGGACCCTTGCACAACAGTTTCAAGGTGGTAAACCATCCATTTCATTTATCCCATTAAATACTTTCTTCGGAGGGAGCGCCCGGGTTTTCTCTGTCCTATTGATCCTGGCAACAACCTTGTTGCAAATCCTGTAGTACATAGACAGCTGGGCAATACATCGACAGCATTTAAATTGGCAAATATATTACATATAAACAGAACCAGCTGAAATTCTGCATCGTTTTACTCCACAGATCACAGCTGCTCTTAGAGATATGGATAGTTAAATGTCCCAAGGAAACCAAATGTCTATTCTTTTTTTTTATTCTATCTAATTTAGAGCACACCACTTCAATATAATGGTACATTTAATTTATACTTCGTGCCTCCCCTAGAGGCTAGTAAGAGTTACTATATTTACAGATCTCCTGAATGTGCTATTAGGGCTTTAGCATACAATAACATTATGGTACATATTCACAGGTCCTGCGGAATAAAAACAGTTAAAGAAATTAATATTTTCCACTTTTGGTATGACTGGCCTCCATAAATTCCTTAGTACAGACATACTGTCAGTCCTGGTAGACAGCACATTAAATCTATTTTAATTAATATACAGTACATTTTTTACCTTTTTACAGACATAGTTATACTTTGCTCGACAGCTAACAGTCTTGTGGGGAGGCAGAAGAATTAATGTAGAGCAGGATCGCAATGACAAAAGAGAAGGATGAGATCAAAAGGTGACTCCAATAAAAAATATATTTATTAAATCACATGGATTTGAAGAGTTATGGTAAAAAACGCAACCGCGCTTTATCAAGTTGTAATATAGAAGTAAAGATCAGCACATATATTGTACTGTAAGCCTTCCAAAGTAGTGACATTATGAACCTGCGACCTGTGAACAAGACGTCCCCTGGCGCTGTGCTAACTACACCAATCCCTATTGGCTCCTGTCTTGCCAAGACACAAGACGATGTGTAGAAAACTTTATTTAAAAAAAAATGGAAATCCTATTGTTAGTAAACAAACCAAAGAAATATATATATATATATATATATATATATATATATATATATATATATATATATTTACACATTTGATTACTCTATGGAGGTAAGTACCTACAGAAGCAGGGGGGTCTATGAGTTGAAATTAATGGGGTCCAGCTCTGGTGACCCCCTGCTTCAATCCTCTATGACAAACATGAAGAAGAAGAAAACAAAATTGGATTGCCTCTTCAACAGGGTAAGACTAGAAGTACAAAAATACTTACAACATAACAGCTGTGGCAAAAGTAGTCACAACTTTATTTTTTCTAAACTCTTAATAAAGTTTTTGATACTGTACATATTGTTCTGTTTATTTTTGCATCACTGTTGCAACTAGTAACATTAATAAATAACCCCACTTGAACAAACTTCACAACTAGTATAGTTAATTCCTGCTCTAAAGAGTAATGCCTGCACGCAATATAATTTGCAAGCACCTGAGGATCTAAGTGTACTTGGATACATTAAGTGAATGGCCAAGGACCCAAAGACCTAAACTCACTAAGCTCCATTCAATTGACAATAATATTATATTTTATTTAACAAAAACTAACAGTGTTACTGATCTCATTTGTATATGGCTTTTTACTGGTAATGTTATGCAATAGTCATCATAGAGATAGTAAGATCTTGCTAGACAGGTAGTCTAGCTCTAGTAATATATTAAGCTTTCACTAAGCCAAAATATCCAGCTAGTGGATTGATAATGCCCTACCTTCTCTTGTGCATCTTTAAATCCTCCGAGATTAACTGCATACTGGCCCTGCCTACTCTGAAGATGCAATCTTTCTCCAGTGGAGGAGGAGGAGGATGGGCCAGTAAGGCCCAATGAGCTTCCAATCTGCAGTTAGGCCCAGAGCCTAATAGTTGCATCAGAAGAGGTAAGCATTAAGCGGGTGGGAGGGGGGGGGAGGAGTGTGGGAATAATTTTTGAAGGTGTGGCAGTGGGGACCTAAAATTGAATCAGAGGAATAAACAAAGATTTGATTAATCTCTGCCTTGGATTTGAACCTACAGATCTGATCTGCTTTTAGTTAACAATGTTAAACAAAATGAAAATCAAGAAGACCTATACATGCAATAAAGGCTGCAAGGAACAAAAGACACCAAATTATATCCTCCAATTACCTATTAAAGCAGCAATGGGCTCTCACATGTGAAATATGATGGTACTGTAAATTATAGATTATTCAGAATAATTAAATATATTGGTTCAGAAAGGTAATCTAATATATTAATTTATCTTAATTTAATTTGTAGAGAAAACTGTGCCCACAGCAAACGTATTAAAAATGAGCATACCATTTATTTGCTGAATTTGTAATGGCTACTCAAGGTACTTTGTAACTAAAATTAAGATAAAGAAATGTAAGCATTATAGCATGTCCTTTAGCATCCACATCAAATACAGTATAAGAAATTTGTTAACTCAGAAGTAATTTTAAACACACACACAAAAGGAACCCTGCAGCCCTTCACAATTGCAATTCCAAAAGACCTGTAGCAATGCCAAAAAGGATTATGCTTAAAGTGAAATAAGTTATTGTTAAGATGTTGCTGGAGACAGTGAAAGTGTGGGGCTAAATGAGAAGAAGTCTGTTGGAAATGCAGGGAGCATGAAGGGGAAAGGAGATGTGAGGAAATTAAATATTTAAGTGTTCCTGATTGGATCCTGCTTTGCCTTAAAATAATGGATTAAAGGTCAAGTAGAAAAAGTAGTATGGTAGGAAGTGTAGTGTACAGCTTTTATGGAATGGGAAACCTCTTGCCAGCGTAATACTCCTTTTGTTTACTCTATGTATCTCTATCAATGGCAATGTTTGAAACAACTGGGGGGGGGGGAAATGCTGTGGGTTTGGCAACCTTTAAAAAAAAAAAAAACATTGTTGCAACAGCAGAAGGACCTTTCCAGAAAAGTACACTGAAGATTGCTTGAGCCCAATGGTGAGTGGAAGGGCTAGACATAGTCCTCTCATGGTGGGTGAAGCCTATGCTTGTTGCATAGATTGTCGATTTCTTCTCATGGCAGCGATAACACTCATAAAACAATGGCATGACATGGTGGCGTCCTGTTATGGTGTGAGAGGCGGTGCTAAAGTCCATGCTTCGTGACAGAGTTTGGTGCTTTACTTTCAAGGATATAGAGGCAGCACTAATACACAGTGGTTATTGGCAAAGGGTGATATCCTCTCATGGTAGGAGAGATAATAACCTCAATAGTGAAAGGGCATGGTGGTGTACTTTCATGATGGGAGAGGCAATACTGCAGCCCTTGCTTGGTGGTGGAATTTACTGCTTTCCTTTCATGGTGGTTGAGGTAAAGTAGCACTAATTCTCAATATGAATGGCAGGCATGGTGTGTCCTCTCATGACATTTTGTGTATTGAATTTGGATTGGCCTACTGAGCAGGTATGACTGGTGACTAGTGAAAATGTTTGTTGGACCTCTACTTATACTGTATGTGATACTGGCAAGATAGTCTTCATTTATTAATAAGATTAGCACTAAAAAGCTTGGGCCATTTTCATTCCCAATTGTTTATTGGTGTTTAATGTGTAGGAATTCAAAACAGTGAGGTACAGTATGTGGGGTGATGTGGTTTCAAGGTGAAGGGGCACCTTTATATCCCATGGCACAACATGGTTACATAAAAAAGAGTTGAGGCCAGATGTCTTCAATATGAAGATTGAACACCTGATTGGTGTGTAGAAATGCAACAACAAAAAGAGTTACATGAAGAAAGCGACCCCCCCAGCTTCCCCCCTCCGGCCCGCCCCCGCATCGCCCTCCCCTGTCCAGGGGAGGAGCCAACCGTGGCCTCATAAGGCCAAGCTGGCAGGGGCAAGTCCTCTTTGTGTATTAAAGTAAAAAATGTGACTTTATGGTTAAAAATAAATAGTTCTGCGTACATCAAGTAGGAAATAATCAAGCAGTTGGTACATAGGTTTACCACACCAGGAGATGACACTGTGCGACACCCTCAGATGGATCTCAGCATGCAATGGATCTGCAGTCGTCTCATCGGTCTCTTCCAGCGTCCTCTGTTAGGGGATGGTAGATGGATGAGTCCCTTGTAGAGGAAGCCCCACAGCACACAGCTCACAGGTAGGTGAAGAAGCCGTAGGATTCAGCGTCCATGGAACACTGCAACATTTGCCGCCACTCCTCTGTTGGACGCTCAGCGATGACGTCACTAGTCGCACCTCAACTTCCGCAATGCTTCTCGTGGAACGCACAGCGTGCGTGTCAATCCAGTGTTGTGAAGCAGCGGGGAGGATTAAAACGCTAAGCAGATGGCTTGTAAACAGTGTCCCAACAGTGTCCAGAATCACAAATAATGGGGGGAGAAGAGCATAGACACCTCTTATCCAACGCGTTTCGTAACACTAGGTTACTTCTTCAGGGAATGTATGCATAGTGAAGGGGCATGTACATATATATATACTTCACTTCACCCAATCACAAATGCGGTGTCTAATTGCCACATCATTAATTACAGGTGCAGCATAATGCTCTTGATTTGTGATACTCTGTCTCACATAACATATTAACAATCATTATATAAAATTCATTTAATCTAAAACAGATTCATTTCAAAAACATATTCGGCGCATGAAAAGTAGAGCTTCTGGAAAAGAAAAGCCATAATTAGATACAAAGCAATAACAGTATATAAAAAGGAATGGATGTCATTTTAAACACATAGAAATTTCAGAAACTAATAAAGTGACCAAATATCAATGTCTTCATTTAACCCCTTAGGGCTCAATGAATTCATCTGATATATCCAAAAAGTCTCTTGTTGTGAGAGACTTTTAATCCTGTCACCTCCCCTTCTTTCTTTGGGGACCACTTTTATTCCCTTAAATTGCAATTTAGAGGGATCTCTATTGTGATGAAGTGCATAGTGACGGGAAAGACTATGTTTATCATAACCTATTTTAATGTTCCTAATGTGTTCCTGGATTCTAGTTTTCAGGCATCGTTTTGTGCGACCAATATATTGCAAGCCGCAATCACAGTTTATCATATATACCACATATGTGGAATTACAGTTAATAAAAGTATCAATCACGAAACTCTCACCGGTGACAAATGATTTGAATGATTTTCTCTCTGGATGGAGAAATTTGCATATAGAACACTTCCCACACTGATAGTTCCCTATAGGTTTATCTCCAAGCCAAGTTAGTGGCTTGGCGTGGGTATGACCCACATCACTGGGGGCTAATGTATTTTTAAGATTTTTAGCCCTTCTGTATATAAACTTAGGAACTTTTGGGATTTGGTCACTTAAAATTGGATCAGTGCATAAAATTGCCCAATGCCGTTGTACAATTCGTTCAATCTTTTTATTCATTGAATTGTAGGTGGTAATAAAAGGCACTTCAATTAGGTTATTCTGGGGATTACTTACTTCTTTTTTAACTTTCGGTATTAGCATTAATTGCCTATCCATATTTCGGACTATATTTAGGTCTCTAGTCAGATTTGCATTTGAATATCCCCTCTCAAGGAACTTGTCAAAAAGTATTTTAGATTGTGTCTCAAAATCATGATCTCCACTACAGTTTCTTTTGATGCGAATAAATTGGCCCTTGGGAATGTTCGCAATCCACGATTTTTTGTGGTTGCTGCTTGCCATTAAGAGATTGTTGGCATCAATTTCTTTGAAAAAGACCTTGGTGGAAACATTCCCATTGTCCAATGCAGTCAGTTGTAAATCTAAAAAATTGATACTGAGTGGTTTAGACACAAGTGTAAAGATCAAGTTCCTATCATTGGAATTCAAATATGTCAGGAAGGTACAAATGGAAGAATCATCCCCCTCCCATACACATAGTATATCGTCGATAAAGCGACGCCAGACGATTACTTGTCTGCTGAAGGGGTTGTTGTTCCAGATGTTCTGATCCTCCCACTGACCCATATACAGGTTTGCGAAGCTGGGGGCGAATCTTGTTCCCATTGCAGTTCTGCAAACCTGTAGAAAAAATTCAGATAAAAACAAAAAATAATTATGGGTCAGTATAAACTCAATTGACTTCAAAATAAATTCTGTATTGAGATGATGCAATGTGTTGTCTGACTGTAAATAATATTGAATTGCTTGTAGACCTTTATCATGTGGAATGTGAGTGTATAATGCTTGCACATCACATGTAATCCATTTGTAAGTACTTTTCCATTCAAAATCCTGAAAAGTCAGGATGGCTGAGCAGTTCCGCCTTCTTCAAGTCGAGGCGGAAAACCATGATGAGGCATGGTTGGATCGGCGGCTGCGGGCGTTGTTCTCAGTAAGACCAGCACGTGGCACTAAGGCTGCTCCCTGCGGGAAGGGGACGCAGAGGGCGCTGCAGCACAACGCGTCCGGCGACAGTCCTCAGTCAGCATTGCGCGCTAGACCGGCGGCAGGCAGAGAGGCCACGCTCCACAGGAAGGGAGCGCGGAGGGTGCTGCAGTGCAAGGCGGCAGGCGAAGTTCAGCAATCGCGCGCAGGGCGGCAGCCTTCGGTCACGGTACCACAAGGCGTCACAGCGGCCAGTTCGGGCCTCAGCGATGGTGGGGAGGACTTCGACTGCTGGGACGCAGGACACGGCGGATCGGCGCACAGGTCGGCCCGCCAAGAGGGGGCGGCGACTTCCAGCCACCGTGATGCAGAACAGGGCATCACGGCATGCCACACGGCTGCCCGTCGCTGATGCGGGCGGTGTCACTGTCAGGATTTCGCCTGCAGAGTCGGCAGGGCCAAAGAGACCAGGACGGATAACCACAACCGCGGTTGGTGCCAATGTGTTTTGGAGAGCAGAGAACCCAGCATGGTTCGACTACGTGGAGCCGGCATCGGGTGGAGGGCGAACCAAGTCGCTGCCCAGGTCTCTTCCTCACGGGAAGCACAGATGGGTAAGAAACCCGCAGCGTTAAAGAGGGGGCGGCTGCGTGACAGAACGAACGCTTTTAGGTGTTGGCTGGCATCACAGGTGGTCCGCACAGAGCACGAGGGCACAGGCGATGCTGCAGGGAGGGACATTCCAGGGGGTGCAGCAGGCGTAAGGCAGGCAGTGCCAAGGCTATCCCTGGATCCATCAATGCTTAGTGCAGCAGGGAAGGAGAGCTTCACGGCAGCCTTGGTGGGCATGCTGAAGGCTTTGGAGCCACAGGCGTCAGTCTCCTTCGGTGCAGGGACTTCAACGGGGGCAGGTGAGGCAGACGCAGCTTTAGGAGTTGCAGCTGCATGGGGGGTGCACATCGGCGATGGGGCAGTGGCATCAAACCTCGCCACGACAGCCTCCAGCCTGACCCCGGTGTCTCTTCTCACGGCCGGGGTCTCGGACGCCGTTTCAACGCCAAAGGTAACGCTTCCAGCAGGGCCTTTTCAACTCCACAGTTGTGCATCACTAATGAGTTGGGCACACATTTGACGAAGGAAGAAAAGGAGACTATTTGGGCGGGGGATTTTGTGGAAATATCTGTCACTACTACCCGATTACAGGGAGGCGCTTGCGCGATCAGATAAGAAAGGGGAGGCTAGGAAAGACGACGTCGAGAAGCGTCTCTTCCCACGCACGTACGCCAATTGGGCCCGTGCCTTTAGAATATTAGCCACGGTAATCGGAGAGAAGTCTCCCCACTTATGTTCGATGCTGTTTAAGTACGAGGATATGATAGGGGAAGCCCATCAGAGACACGGGGGTAAGGGTTGGTGGGTTTATGATGAGAGGTTTAGGCAGAAGATGGCGGCGCACAAAGGGAAAGTAACTTGGGACATGAAAGAGACAGACCTATGGATTGACTTGATTGGCCTATCCGACAAGTCGACGCCCTTTTAGGAAGGGGCGGAGGCGGGTCGCGTTTACGTGAATATGGAAAAACAGGGCAATATCCGCCAGAGGTTGTGCTTGGCCTTTAACGACAGGCGGTGCACATATGCAAACTGTCGTTTCAAGCACCAATGCACCACTTGTGGAGAGGCTCATCCGCAGGCACAATGCCTTAAGAACAGGGGGCACAGTTCCAGGGGCTCCGCCCAGCGATGCCAGGAGGCCGGTGACGCCGGCATTATTGGAAGGACTGGTTAAGCTGACAGGGTTAGTCTGTTTTTCAATATTTGAGGCAACACTTTTCAATGCGGCATTTACTAGGTTGGGGCAATCATTAGCATTCTTTGAGCATTGCGAGTAGGGGAGCTAGTCTGCGCTTCTAGGAAGGGGGGCGTGGGCAGGTTTGTTGCGCAGTGCGGGGGCTGGGAGGATAAGACACCCGGATTTCGATGCTAGCGCAGGGGGTTTGTTGATGGCAGATGGGGTACACATGTCAGAGGTGGGGATAGACCTGTTTAATCTCAGTCTACAGGAAGGATGGGAGAGGGTCCTGGAGTGGTTGGCGGCACGACCCTAGTTTAAGGGGGGTTAAATAGGGCCATCGGTGGCAGCTCGTGGGGGGTAGGTGCTTGTTCTTGCCAGACTGGAGCTAGGCTGTTTGAGCCCGGGGGGAGCACGAGTGGGCGAGGTCAGATATTCATGACGTCGATAACCTGCTCGCGCAGACGGCAGCGGCGCGAGGCCGGCTGACCATCCCCTCCCCCTCCTGGGGAAAGTACACTCTGGCGAGGAGTGGCATCTACCCCTCGTAGTTTATGTATTAATAAAATAGACGTGGCCAATTTTACCTCCAGTTTACCGTCTCCTGTCGTTATTTTGGTTATGCAAGTGGAGAAAGCGGGCGGGGGGGGGAACCGCCTGATCGCCTCCCTGGTCAAGCGACCCCCCCAGCTTTAGGCGGGGTGGTTTCATGACTGGGGGGGCGGCCTTCCCCCCTCCGGCCCGCCCCTGCATCACCCTCCCCTGTCCAGGGGAGGAGCCAACCGTGGCCTCTTAAGGCCAAGCTGGCGGGGGCAAGTCCTCTTTGCCTCCTGCCAGCGAATTCCCACCCACCCATCCCCTTAATTAGGTTGGGGCAATCTAGTGGTAACCGTTAACGAAGCGTGGGCGGGGGATTTGTAACATGGGACATGTACTGTATGTGATGTTAATGCTTCTCTGTTCTGTTGCAGTATGGAAGTCTGTTACTCTGCTGATCTTGAAAGGAACGAGGTTCCAAGCAGGAGGGGTTGTTGATCGGCTTTGCCTTTGTTGCGGCGGCTCATGGGGGGTAGGTGCTTGTTCTTGCCAGACTGGAGCTGGGCCGTTTGAGCCTGGGGGGAGCACGAGTGGATGAGGTCAGATATTCATGATGTCGATAACCCGCTCGCGCAGATGGCAGCGGCGCGGGGCCGGCTGACCCTCCCCTCCCCCTCCTGGGGAAAGTACACTCTGGCGAGGAGTGGCATCTACCCCTCGTAGTTTATGTATTAATAAAATAGCCGCGGCAATTTTACCTCCAGTTTACCGTCTCCTGTCGTTATTTTGGTTATGTAAGGGGACAAAGCGAGCGGGGGGGGGAACCGCCTGACCGCCTCCCTGGTCATGTTACATGGAAAGGTCACAGACAACTTTGCAACATTTCTCCTGAACACAAAATTAACCCCTGGTTCCTGAAGTACTGGAACCAGACTACATAATACATATCTAGAGAAACAGAAAAGAGAGGCTGTGTTCATGCTGTAAAGATTCCGGAGGACAGTGTTATTGGGACTGGTTTTTACATTTTTTATATTTTTTATTTGACTTTTAATACTTTTTGTAATGTGTTATTTATTAGCACATGTTTATTGACTGAGACATCACTATTAGTATTTAGGTTTTTATTCCCATTGATTTATATGCTATTGTTATTATATGTTATTAATTCTTATGGGCTCATCCTTCACAGGTGTATTTATATTATTGGTAAATTATTAGACCAGTGTGGAACTTGTATCCTGTCATACAATTAGGTGCTGTTTCATTTTCTGTTATACACACACCCACACACACACACATATATATATAAAATTGCATTTAGCGCAGAAACAAGATAAAGCCCAAATATGGGAATTCAGTGGTGTGCATACTAACAGTATGAAAGATTCTAATCTTTGAGCAATAAATCAATATTGTATGTATATATTGTTCATATCAGGTAATGATTCATATATTCAGTAGCGTAAACAACAAGTTAACAGCTGTAGATGTAAATTATACCAAAAAAGTCAATTTAAACTATGAAAAAAGACACTAGAAAAGAAAAATGAAAAACTATGTGGGTACCAGTTTATATAAAAAATGTCTCTGTGGTAAACCACTTTGTGGAGCCTTGTGGTACTGTATAATGTCCCAAAGTTCGAGTAGCAAGTTAACGTGATATTATGTAACTTGAAGAAAAATTGACCAGCAGTTATCACTGCTCTTACTTGCGATAGTGTGGGGACCTTCACGCTGGTAGGGCTCTACACCCGGTCCACTTTGCAGACGTATGACTCTGCTCCAGCGCCTCAGATCTTTCGCCAAGTCGCCCCCTCTCTCACTGGTTCTCCTGGTCTGATGGTGGTGTGGGGACCTTGACGCTGGTCGGACTCTGCACCCGATCCACTTAGCTAATGTTGTTCTCTGCTCCAGCAACTCGGATATCTCACCAAGTCGTCCCCTTCTCCCCAACTCCTGTGATCAGATGTCTCTTCACTTTCACCGTCACTGCAGACGGATAGGCTCCAAGATCATAGCTTTCATGGGGAACCGCCCGTCAGCCTCGCTATGGAAGGTACATCGGCTCCGCTTTCCTCGTCTCTTAATAACTCACTGTTCAGACACCTGATGCCGGCAGACTGAAATGCGTTCACCAGCAAGCGAATCGCCACTTCTCAACACATCCAGCACCTCTCACTACTGCATGGCTCCTGATACTGCGTTACTGTATCAGGGCGTCAGTGGCCGACAAGTGTAGCCTTTCAATTGCAATAGGCTCCCAGTATACAGGCTGTCTCTCAGCATAGGTGAGGAAATCACCTCACTTAATTCAGGGTGGTGGTATAAGTTTGGTGCCAATGAGAGAAATAAAAAGACTAGCAAACATGTTTAAAAAACTGGCAAATATGTATTGTAAATGAACAAACATGAAATAAATCAATCAAATACATAAAGGGGTATAAAAAAGGGCCACCACACATTAATAAGGTTATGATGGGTACAAAAAGGGAAAAAAAACCTCCACAGTAAAGCATATAGCAAATGGAAATATTACTGTATGCTCATTTGCATGTCTTAGACAGGTCTCTAACCCCACCTTTCACCATTATCACCCAGCACACAGCACTTCCACTGCAGCAAGGGATTCTCGGAAATGACATGCAAATGAGCACACAGTGCCACCTTTTGTCTCAAGCTCACATTACAGGAACAAACCTTAAGCCAATGCATGCTGCTTTAAACACAGCTTTTAAACATAGGCTGGGATGAGATGCAAAGCCAGTAAACCCACTCACAGACAGACTGTTTCGACCTTGTGGGTCTCTTCAGACATATTTTTCTGATACTGTGGCTTTCTTATCTGCTGCATCATTAATTTCTGAATAAATTAAATAAATTAGACTACAATCTGGTTTCCCAACAGCAATTGACATTGCACTCTTACTCAGCTCTCGAAAAACACAGGAGTGAGTGACCATAAAGTGTAACAATACTGTAAATTGAAGACATTGAACTTTCAAATTTTGCAACAAAATATTAAAACAACCACATTTTGATAAGGTCTTGAATGGTCAAGGCCATTAAACAATGAGGAATTGTAATGAATTGCAATATATTACTGGATCAGTCTTCCACCTGCTTGAGACACAGCACTCTTCATAGACTAACTAACTTAACACATTCAATGTGCCACCTGGCGGATAGACGATACATTTCAAATAAACAAATCAGAAATCAGGCTGGCATAACCTGTTTCATTCAGGTGTGAATAGCAACACGAAGAGCTGTCTCCAGTTATCTACAACTAAACGCTTTATATATTGATTACATCTCCAAAACAAAACGGATGATGTCCGGACTTTAATTAAGAAAACTGAACATACAGACAGGCTATATCTTTAGCTGCATGTTGATTAATTTCTTACAGATTAAGTAAAGCAAATGACTGGACCTGCAGGTGCATAATCCAGGTACAGCGGTACTGTAGCAGGCATTATTGCACCCAGTGGAGTGTGCGAACGGGTGCAATAGCGCATTAGCCCCATCCCCTTTTCACGTGTGGACAATGTCTGTACAATTGTTTCTGCTCCCAATGGTGTATTGTGTTTGTCCCATTGCATTGTGCCAGCGGGAGCATTAAGGGCTGTTACATCTTATGTTGATGTGGATGTAGATATCTTTGTGCATACACTGTATGACCACCTTGTATCCTCAAATAACTGAATTTAAATATTTTCACTTACCACACCATAACTATGAATATTTATCCCAATCAGTGGTTGACATGCTATTCAGAAATGTCAACTTTTACAATTAATTACTACTTAATTGGTAAACACAAGGGACACCTCCAGCTGCCCTTTCCTGTGCATGTGCTATACACTTATTGTAATTGTCTTTACAGTATTCCGCTTGTGTTAGTAAATCCCATAACACTTATACTCCAATCTCTTTGGGCAGAAATTTCTCTCTTCCATTGCGTGATACATCCAGCTGTTTGTATAACTCAATCACTCTCTGTATTTTGAGGTGTCTGTATACAATTTAGAAAAATATCAAAAAGACATAATTTAATAAGTAATTATTTACTGTGGATAAGGTCAATAGTATACAAAGCAAGTCTAAAGTCTAATGTCTAAACTTCACATAAAATAATACTGCCAATACTGTAGCTAGTCAGAAACACTGGAAAGACACCTTTCCCGCAAGTGTTGCACTACACCATGTATCATTAGCTGTGCTATCTGCACCATCTGAAGATAGGTCCTTAGGGTGAGTCCCCAGTCTTCACTGTGGCACGCGCGCCCGGCGGGGGGGGGGGGCGGCGCGTGCACAGCGTTACACAACGATCTGCGGTCTGAGGGGAGAGGGAAGGTTTGCGATGGGAGGGGGCGTGCCGGTGGGTTTGGGGGGGCGTGTCCATGACGTCCCACGGCTGGTTCGCCCTCATTGGCTGAACCACCGGCGGGGGCGTGGCCACGCCTCCGTCGCAAACGCTGAACTAAAATTCCCCTGCTTGCCTGAAAACCTGTCGCGCACCGCTGGGGAAAGGTGCGCGACAAGGTAGGAACTTGGACCGGAGATACTGGGGGGGCGGGGCTTGATAGTAGTTAGTGGGACAGCAGACTTAGATGTAGAAGATTCTTTTTCTAAGTCCATGGATCGAATTCTTTTTTCCAGTATTTATTCAGAGACAGATACAGAGCATATCATCACAGCATCATTCTTTACAGACATCACAGCAGGCATTTTAGCAAGTTATTAAAAGAGAATTAGTCAGTGTAAGTTCCAAGTAATTCTTAATTCAATATACACAGGATCGCCTTTATATACCAATATTTCAGGACATCTGGACAATATCCATACATATATATTTGTTTATCTCCATGTTCGAATCCTATTAATGCCTTGCTCTTGCACTTGACATTTGCTCTGTTTTCAGAACATGATGTTTTTCCCATTTACCATCTGTCTCCCAGTCTCAAATATATGTCTTCTTAATTTAGTATCTATTCTTCTCTATTTAGCCTTGGGCTATAATAGTGACTATCTGCATGCTTTCCCACATCTACTAATATAATATATGTGTGTACAGTATATTGAAACAATATGCCTGTGTGTATATAGACAATATGACGTTTCTCTTTATCAAGATTTTGCATCATCTTATTGGCATCAACCTACCTTCACCATCTACTTTCTGTCATTCATAAATGTTACATCTAACCCAATAATTTCTTAATACAATAAGCAAAATTGTTATGTTTCCTTTGATTGTCATATACGCTTTGATCCTAAGAGGTTCTATCGTAACACATACTGTACACATACATTCACATAATCTGCTGTGCCTGAACAGACCATAATTTCACTCTGAAAAGAAAAGGTTAGGCAAGTAACAGAAGGTGTTATTTCCCATTTTGTAACAAGTGTAACAATACAGAATTACAGAATGTCTTTTTTTAAAATAAGAAGCTTAGAGTGCCTGTGATCAGCCACCTCTTCACTATTATCATTGCTATATACAGTAGAATCTCCTCTATTATTAAGAGCTGCTCTGGGAGTTTGCATTGTGAAGCTATTGTAGAAGATATAATCATAGGTGCCAAAACGAAGACAACGCAGGTGGTGTGTGAAAGAAGATACAGCACAGAATGAGGTTGAGCACTATATACATACAACAAGTTGCTCTGGACATCTTTGTTTCTTGTTTTATACATTTAGTCATGCCCAGTAACACTCCTTTTGACATATATATATATATAATATATATATATATATATATATATATATATATATATATATATATATATATTTTTTTTTTATATATATATATATATATATATAATATTTTTTGTAGTAATTTGGGAGGTTTCTTAGAGCTTGCTGGGTTTCTATGTGTTTAGCAGCACTATATACAACATATATGTTATATTTGGAAAATGGATGTTTGAAATAGATTAGTTTTCAAGTGATATTGTGAACAGTAGTTACTTAATGTTTAAAAGTTTTATAAGTATTGCTAACAGAAAAAAGAAACAAATACAAATTAATTTAATGATTTAGTAAGAGTTTTTACATGAGTCTCAAACCAAAATAATATACTGTAGTTCTTTCTAAAGTAAATGTTAGGATGTTTGACCGGAAAATTATAATGACAATTGCCATACATACTGGGGTTTTTTTCTTGGAAAATTGGAAGAGATGTTTTTTGTTTGTTTTAGATATGTGATAGTTGAACATTAAATTCAAATGTGACATTCCTTACATTGAGTGACCTTACCAAGGCCCCTACGTAATATGGTGAAAAACAGGGTTGTGTACAGTTAACAAATTACTTTTTTTTTACAATTATTTTTTTACAATTACTTATTAATTGTAATTAAATTACATAGATGGGATTGTATTGGTAAACTAATCACTACATACAGCAAGACAATCATTGTTCATACTTTAAATGAAAGTACCAAGGACTTTCTGGACGAGTGCTTTCAAGATGACCGCTTAACATCGCTGCTCTTACTCTGTTCGATCTTATTCCCCTGCCATCCTCTCTCTAGCGACTTAATTAGCTTCAGATACATACAGAAGAGTGTATGTAATTTTAAGTGCATTTATTTTTATTTGAGGTTTATAGGGCTATGATAACTGCTTTTAAGAGCTCAAAGTGGATTTTAAGGCTGACACAGCCTGCTGTGCGATTCACTAAGCAGTGATAACAGTGCTTTATCGGCCTTAAAAGGCATTTTTTTCTGCCCTGCGAGCAAAACACGTCCGTCCAATCAGGCAAAAAAAGGCAAACGTGCCAATTTTTGCCAGTCTGCAGGATTCTCAAAGCAGCGCTAAGTCAATCATGTTATAAAAGCCCACCAGAAAAATGCGCCAGCTAAAGGCAGGTGCAAAAGAAGTTGGACTTAGAAAAAATGATTTATTTACCTTTTTTCAGGCACACCATCCATACAACAGGCTGGCGGGTGTCCCCGGCTGATCCCCGCGGGTGTCCACGTGTGATCCCAGCGGGAGTCTGGGGGTCCCCATGGGATGCGGTACAAACGATATGCCCCCCCCCCCAAAAACAATACCTTTTAAAAAAATTCACCCCACTCATCTCTCCACCCCACCCCCTAACACATTCAGTACAGTAATAGGCAAAATTACTATTATCCACATGTGGATAATAGTGCATTAGCCCATTTAAAATACATTAATCAGCATAAATAATGTCAATAAATCTTGCACTCACCCTTGCCAGCCTGCCACGATGAAGGCTGCCCTCATCCTCATCCCATCCATGCCCTCCGGTGCTGCAAACAATACAGAAGAATAAAAAGCGACAATATAATGTCTCCTAACCCCTTAATCAACTTAGCGGTTTGTAACCGCAAAAGTAATTAAGGGGATAACACACGCTCCCCCAAACCCACCCTGGAGGCCTAACCACCCTCCCCCATTACCCACCCGGTTGGCCTAATCACCCTCCCCCATTACCCACCCAGGAGGCCTAAACACCCTCCCCCTTTACCCACCCGGGAGGCCTAACCACCCATCCATGGCGACAATACATCTTCACCCACCCCCGCTACCCACAATAAAAACAATACACATAAGAGCCCCAGTACCCAACTCCTAGGCCCCACAACAAACATTACAATATTTAATAAACAATACATAACCCACCCACCCCTTGTGCCCTCCCATAAAAACATTATTTATTATTTTACATACAGGATTAATACCCCCGGCCAACGGGGGTTCCTGGTGGGACCGACCGGTGTCTTTAGGCCCCACAGTGCACCTGGAGGGTACCCACGGGTGTCTGGTGGCCTCTGGGTTGTCTCCGCTAAGCTCCGTGGGCCTCCAGGTGGTCCTCGTGCGTGTCTGGGGGTTCCCGAGTCATCACTACAGGTGTCTGATGGCCCTCTGGTGGTTCCCACAAGGGTTTGGGGGCCTTCAGGTGGTTCCCACGGTGGTCTGGGGCCCTCGGGTGGTCCCTGCAGGTCCATGGGGCCCCCACAGCTGTGGGGCCCCCAGTTCTTCCCTGCAGATGTCACCCATGGGTCAAAAGGTGGTACCCTTGGGTGTCTGGGGGTCCTCGGGTACCAATCCTGTATGTAAAAAATAAACATGTCATACATTTCAATCAATACACACCCCACACCACCAAACACATACAGTTCAATAATGGGCAAAATAACTATTATCCAGATAATAGATTATTTGCCCATTATTAAACACATTAAGCAGCATAAAAAAAAGTCAATACTACGTTCTACGTACCCCTGGCAATATGATGGGCATCCTCATCAGGATACTGCAAGGTCCCTGTCCTCCGTTGCCAGAAAGAATACATAGCAAATACAATCTAATGTCCCCTAGCCCCTTAATCACCTTAGTGGTTAATAACCGTGAAAGTAATTAAGGGTTTAACCCACCCTGCCCTGTTAGCCACCCAGGAGGCCTAACCACCCTACCCAGACAACTACCCCCACCCTTCACCCATTCATTTGGCTGTGGGTACATCATGCCCATATATATATATATATATATATATATATATATATATATATATATATATATATATATAAAAACAAAAAGAAGACAGAGCGCGCACACCCCATAGTGTATTATTGTACATTTAATATAAGGAAGGGGATAGAGGAGGGATTAAAAACACTCACAAAGTAGATGTAAAAAACAAGCAATTTGTGATAAAAATCACCACCGAGGCAGGTACCGTCTCGTAACACATTAGCAGTCAAACAGGAATACTCCGATAGCGTTCATCCTCTGAATGATCAATCGAAGTCATCCACACAATGTGGTATTGGAGTAGGCCTCAATGAAGCATCATACATGCTCTGGCCGTAAAGCGTGCATGCGACGTGATGACGTAATGTCGTAATGTACGTCCCTGACGCGTTTCATCACAATAATGCAACTTTATCAAAGGGATAATTTGATTGATAAGAGGATGGCCTTCATCGTGGCAGCCGGACATGGGTGAGTGCTATATGTATTTAATGTATTTATTACTGTTTATGTATTTAAAATGGGCACATTCACTATTATCCCTTTGTGGATAATAGTAATTGTGGCCATTACTATATTGTATGTGTTAAGGGGGGGGGGATATTTCTTTATAAGTATGTATGTGTTTAGACATTAATTTGGGGGTCACATAATTGGTACTGTAGGCCTGCGGGTAACACCCGAGGGCCCCCGCTGGCCTATAGTATCATTGATGTGCATATATGTGTATGTTACGGGTTGTTGGGTTATATATATATAAATATTTATTTATATAGAGATATTTATTTATTTAGATATATTTATTTATTTATTTAGTGTGGGGCTGCTGTGTGTGATTATTTTTTATTGTGGGTAGCAGGGGTGGGTGAATAGGGTATTAGCCCCAACGGTGGTTGTTTAGGTCTTGCGGGGGGTAGCGGGAGGGCTTAACCCCTTCATGACCGTAGCGGTATTAACTGCTACGGTCGTGAAGGGGTTAAGTGCACCCGCAACCCCCACGCAAGTCCTAAACTCACACCCAGGGCCAAATACCCCTTTCACCCACCCCTGCTACCCACAATAAAGCTGGCACGGAGGGTTAACCCCTTCATTGCCTTAGCGGTTAGCCGCTAAGGTAATGAAGTGGGCTGTACATGCATTTTTCCTGCCTCGGATGCATTTTTCCTGCCTCGGATCAGCTCTGGAGACCCCCGGCATCAATCTCAGACAGGAAAAAGGCCTGATTTTTTCTAAGTGTCGCCCTTGCCGATGCTTCTCCTCCACCACCTTGCCAACTTTAGTTGGCGGACTGGATTGCCGAAAAACTCTCCATTCTGGAGTGCCGATCAGCAGCGAAAAGCTGATCGGGGCTACCTGAATTCAGCCGAGTTCAAAAAGTGCCGATAAGTAGCGTATCGGCAGCCGGCTGCTGATAAGTTTTTATCAGCAACAAAAATTGCCGATTTTTCCCACTTATCGGCGCTTACTGAATCGGGAGGGCAAATTTGGCGAAAAAATTGCGTTAAACGGCTTATCGGCGCTTACTGCATGAGGCCCTAAGTATGGTAAAACCCATCGTCATTGCTTCATTTTTGCATAGCCAGTTAACCAACCCCACACTGATGAGTCCCATTAAGGTCGAAATGGCTGTCTGTGGGTGAGTTTACTGGCTATGCATCTTAACCCTGGCTGTGCTCAAAGCTGTGACCATGCAACATTATTTATTATTTTACATACAGGATTAATACCCCCGGCCAACGGGGGTTCCTGGTGGGACCGACCGGTGTCTTTAGGCCCCACAGTGCACCTGGAGGGTACCCACGGGTGTCTGGTGGCCTCTGGGTTGTCTCCGCTAAGCTCCGTGGGCCTCCAGGTGGTCCTCGTGCATGTCTGGGGGTTCCCGAGTCATCACTACAGGTGTCTGATGTTGTTTTAAAAGCTTGATTTGCTGTGTTTTAAATTAATTTGGCTATGCTGCTATGCATAAATGTGTGTATAATGTATTTTAAAATTAGATAGATGTAATTGTTGCTATTGTATGGTGTACTTTAGGTCAGGGTGAGACTTGCTTTTGTATATTGTATTCTTGTTGGTACTTATATTTGTTCACAGGATAAATTGTTCTGTTCAACGCTTTAATTAGTTAATTGTTTAATTGTTAGGGATGGAATGTAAATTGTTAAGGGATGTAATTAATGAATGCTAATTGATTTATGTTTACTGGATTGGTTTAAATAGTATACTTGTTTGGAGGTATTGGTATTTTGTTTTGAATATGTTATTGTTAACATTCATATGCAGAATGTATATGGTGCATAGATTGTATGCATCATATATACAATGTAAATGCAATGTTTTGATTGTAAATTTGAGGTTTTTGATTGGCATTTGAGGATTTTGATTGGAATATCAGATTGGATTATTAAAGGAAATTGATTTTATTGTAGTGTGTCTGTATGGAGAAGTGTTATTTGTAGTACAGCATGTTTTTGATAACCCTTCTACATTTATTTGTATATTCTCTCTCTCTCTCTCTCTCTCTCTCTCTCTCTCTCTCTCTCTCTCTCTCTCTCTCTCTCTCTCTCTCTCTCTCATGAAGCCACTGTACAAAGGAATGGGTGAAGGGTGGGTATCAGGCCAGTGTGGCTTAACCCCTTAATTACCTTTGCGGTTATTATCCGATAAGGTGTTTAAAGGGATAATTGATATCTGAATGTAATTGCAATGTATTGGCTTTGTATTGGCTATGTATTTTGTGGGCAACGAAAGACAAGGATGTTGCTGGCGACGGGGGCTTCTTATTGATGAGGTCAGTAATACTTTATTTATTTGAATATGCTGGTTAATGTGTTTAATAATGGGCAAATAATCTATTATCCCTATCTGGATAATAGTTATTTAGCACATTATTGTATTGAATGTATAGGCAGGTTTATTTTTTTTACATTCAAGGTTGGTTTCTTGGTTCTGCGTGACACCTCTGGAGACCACCTGCGGTCTCCTCGGGTATCTCACGGGTATCAGGCTGGTGGTTCCACGGGTGACACCTGCAGGGATGGAGCGGTGGCTTCACATCTGTGGGGGCACCACGGACCCGTAGTCTGTGGGGATGAAGTGGTGGTCCGACATCCGTGGGGGCACCGCGTACCCATAGGTGCGGGGATGAAGTAGTGGTCCCACATCTGTGGGGGCACCGCGGACCCGTAGTCTGTGGGGATGAAGTGGTGGTCCGACATCCGTGGGGGCACCGCGTACCCATAGGTGCGGGGATGAAGTGGTGGTCCCACATCTGTGGGGGCACCGCGGACCCATAGTGAGAACTCGTGAGTTCCCCAGACCCCCATGGGAACCACCCGAGGCCCCGCAGAAACCTGTGGGTCTGACCCGGGGCTCCCAGACATCCACCCGCCTACCGTGGGGACCCAATTGTGGCCCAAGGTGACCCAAGGAGACCATCTGGGGGCCATGGCGCTTGGCGGGACCCACCAACAGGCCTCCAGAACCTATTTGAAACAAGCTGCTGGTACCCTGTAGGTCTGTCTGGTGCCCCGCCAGCCTGCCGGGGACTTGCGTGGGGCTGGGGTATGAACCCTGTATGTAAAAGGATAAATCATGTATTTAAGGGGGGGCACAGGGGGTGGGTTATGTTTTTAATAAATAGAATAATGTTTAATGTGGGGCTGTGTATTATTTTTATTGTTGTTACTGGGGGTGGGAGGAGGGTGTATTGGCCACAAGGGTATGTGGGTAGGCCTCCCTTGTGGGTAGTGGGTGAGGGTGGTTAGGTCTCACGGGGTTGAGGTTTAGTGTGGGAGTGTATGTAGGCATCCCGAGTGGTGGGTGAGGGTGGGTTAACCCCTTAATGACTGTAGCGGTTAATAACCGCTATGGTGATTAAGGAGTTAGGGGACATTACATTGGATGTTTTCATTTTTGTGTCTGTTTTGCAGCAGCGGAGGGGGCATGGGCAGGATGAAGAGGAGGATGGCCTTCATCGTGGCAGCCGGAAATGGGTGAGTGCTATATGTATTTAATATATTGATTGTTGTTTATGTATTTTAAATACACAGAGGGTGTATGTTGTTTATTGCAATGTTTATTGGGGGCAAATGTCCCCAATAAACATGCTATTCTGCCTTAACCCCTTCATTACCTTAGCGGCTATACGCTATGGTAATGAAGCAACATTTATGTATTTTAATAATATTGTGCGGAAGCAGGGGGTCCCCTGAGCTGAACCGCATTGATGTGTGGCTCATAGATCCCCTACTTCCTGAGTTACAGGCCCCGGTTTGGGGCATCGGTTACAGTGTCGCCGCCATATTTATAGCGGACTCAGTGCGAATGGGACGCTATAAAGATGGCGACGACACTGCCACCCGATGACACATACCGGGGCCTGTAACTCGGGAAGCAGGGGTCCCTGGTCCACAAAGCAACACGGTTCACCTCAGGGGACCCCCTGCTCACAGTACACTATTATTAAAAATACATTCATGCTGCTTCGTTACCGTAGCAGATAGCCGCAAAGGTAAGGAACGAGTGTTTATTGATATGTGTGTTTAACTCATAGTGTAGATGTGCAGAGGGTCTCCGGAGCTGAACCGCTTTGGTTTTAGGTCCGGGGACCCCCTGCTTCCCGAGATACAGGCCCCTTTATGGGGTGCCGGTATCCCTCTGCTTTGTTTACATTCCGCGGTCACGTGATCGGGACCTTTAAATGCAGAGGGATACCGGCACCTGATAATGGGGCCTGTATCTCGGGAAGCAGGGGGTCCCCGGACCTGAAACCAATGTGGTTCAGTCCCGGAGACCCCCTGCACATGTACACTAAGAGTAAAAGTTATTTATAAATAATTTATATTTTGCCGATGTTTGCGCTGAGAGAGCGGCTGGTCTCTCTCTGCTGCAAATACCTATTGGCAGAAAAGGCCTATCGGCAGGTTATCGGGAGCCAGGCTGTTTCGGCACAGGCTCATCGGCAGTTTTGCTTTCGCAGTGATTCGGCAGGGATCGGCATGGATTCGGCCCTTACTGAATACTGCGAGGGCAAATCGCCAAAATAAGGCCTATCGGCAACCCTTGGCGATTGCACTTTTTCGGCGCTTACTGCATAAAGCCCTTAGTTAAGTTATGGTGGGTAAAAAAAAGTGACAAAAACCCTCCACAGCAAAGCATATAGCAACTGTAAATATTACTGTATGCTCATTTGCATGTCTAAGACAGGTCTGCAACACCACCTTTCACCATTATCACCCAGCACACAGCACTTGCACTGCAGAAAGAGATTCTGGGAAATGACATGCAAATGAGCACACAGTGACACTTTTTGCTTCAAAACCATATAATATATATATATATATAAAAAAACAGGCCCAAATATAAAACATCACATAGCAAAATCAAATACAGCACATAGGCAATTAAATATATAACAAATGCCAATCAAAAAATTGAATGGCACAGTGTGTACATGATGCAAATAATATGTGCATCATTTACCACTGTCATTCAATGCTCAACCTAAA
Source organism: Ascaphus truei (assembly GCF_040206685.1). Classification (NCBI taxonomy): domain Eukaryota; kingdom Metazoa; phylum Chordata; class Amphibia; order Anura; family Ascaphidae; genus Ascaphus; species Ascaphus truei. The sequence continues at coordinate 204,471,504 of NC_134485.1, read as the reverse complement.
AGAAACAATTACAAACAAGATGCATTGCCACCCAAACAATAAGAAAATAAAAACAAATCAAGAAGTAAACAGAAATAAATTACCAGCAATCAATTAATCCGATCCAAAATAAATTACACAATTCACAATTAAAACACCAAAACCAAACCATTAGGAAATAAATGAAATCTCAAAGTAACCACCATCAGACAAAATCTAACTAACCACTATTTAAAAGCAAACACCCCCCTCCTTGAAATAAACTATTAAAAACACCACTAAAAAATACATTAAAATAAATAAAAATAAAAACTACATTGCACAAACATTTCTAAACAAATAAGCAAAATACATTCAAAATATAAAAACAAGCATTTGCAGAAACAAAAAAAAGAAATAAAATACAAAATACAAGGTGAGCACAATGATGTATACACTAAAAACTGCCCAGACTTTGACGGAGACAATAGATTGGTGTGTAATACACAGCCTGTGCACTGGTGGATGCACAGTTGGCAATCCACCAGATATTACTGTAGTCACAGTGAAATATAATGAGATGTAATAGGATCACTATTCACATGGCCATGTGTGAGAAATCACTTCAAATGGTATCTTTGCAGTCCTTATAGTTCTCTTTACTCGATTATAGCAACCAGCATGAGTTCATCAGCCCTCACGTCAGAGATGGTAGATCCCAGTCTCAAGAAACGGATATACAGAAGTTGTAGTATAAAAAAGCATAGATTTAATGTAACAACACATAAACTTACATATTAGTAAGCCCCAGCTATCACTGTGAAGTCAGCTCTCCCCACGCAGCGCAGTCTCCCCCTGCCGCCGCGTCCGGCGGTTTGTAAGTGCTCCGTCAGTGCATTAGATTGCAGCAGACTTCTACGGTGGCCACTCAGGCTCAAAATTGTCCCGTCAATTAGAGCAACGCGTTTCTCAATTAGAGCAACGCGTTTCGCCAAAACTTGGCTTCCATAAGCTCATTCGTTTGGCTGTATGCTCTGTTGTGGGTTTAAATACCCTCTGATGTTGGATCCCTCAGCTGGATCCAATTAAAAATGTAATTCACAGCAGTCGTGGTTCATTTTCCCAGCACAACATGCACTGTTATACTGCAGTTGTCAGGTCATCTCTCTTACACATACCCTATCTATTCTAAACACAGTGAATTACTCTTGCCTGAGTAAAAGACTGTTTGTCCTAAAAACTGTTGGCAGTGATACTCTCTACCCATTGGAACCTAGTAAAGGCACTGTAATAATAGCATTTCTACATAAAAACCTGTTTAAACAAAAATACATGAATGGTAAAATTCAATCTTGATTACTGCAAATGATAAAATGCACAGCATGCATCTATATGGCACATATACCAGGACCAATGCAAATGCACATGATACAACACCTAATCTAATAATAATCTTAAAATGAATATCATATTTTACTACATTTAATATAAATGCACCTGATGCAAACCCTATTCTAATCATACATGGACAAACTTTATATTAAAAGTGATTAAAATGCATGACATGTGATGCTACATTTAATAAAAAAGCCAGTGGTGCAAAACCTATTCTAATAATGAAAAGCATGACATAAGCTTTGAATACACATATGCAAAATTGACGAGCGATGTTGGCAAATTCCTTCAACAAAAATGGGACAGAGGTGGAGGTTAACTACGTAAACATTTGCTACTGCATTTTAACCAATTTCTCTCATGGCTATTAGAAACCATCTACAACTAATATTAATACCTAGGAGCACAGGAATCGTTCTTTTTGTTTTTCTATATGTAAGGCCTATTTTTTTACCTGCAGCAAACTTCTATAGGGAGGAGAGCGGAGGAGATTACATATCTTTGCCTAATATAAGAAAAAGACCAAGACAAAGACCAGCAATGCATAGCTTTTACAAACTGTGTAGCAATCTACCACATATACAATAGTATAGATGAGATGGGGGTCTCCGGTGTAGAACCGCGTTGATTTCAGGTCCGGGAACCCCCTGCTTCCCAAGATATAGGCCCAATTATGGGGTGCCGGTATCTCCTATGCATTTTATTCCCACGGTCACATGGCGCGGGACATTTAAATGCATAGGAGATACCGGCACTCCATAATGGTGACTGTATCTCAGAAAGAAGGGGTTCCCCGGACCTCAAATCAACAAGGTTCTGCTCCAGAGACGCCCTGACACAATAAACTAGTAATAAAACCCGAATAAAAAATTAAACTAATTGATTACTGTTGCGGCTATTTGCTTTAATGTAATTTTTATTAATAGTGTGTGTGAGCAGGGGTTCTCCTGAGCTAAAAAGCTTTCATTTCAGCGTCAGCGATCCCCTGCTTCCCGAGTTACAGGCCCTGGTATGGGGCACCAGGTGCCAGTATCGCCGCCATTTTTAAATCGTCCGCGTCACGTGACCGGGGTATTTAAATAATGAAGGAGATAACAGCACCCCATATCTGGGCCTGTAACTCGAGAAGAAGTGGGTCCCCGAGGCTTGAATCAATGTGGTTCATCTCAGGAGACCCCCTGCTGACGCACACTAATACTGAAAATTACAAAAAAGCAGATTCATTACCTTGGATGGACGCTAAGGCAATGAAGGTATTAAGGAAAAACAGTAGCTTTATTGGAGGCAGAGGGGGTGAGTGAAGTGGGTACTTGGCCCTTAATTCACCCCCTCTGCCCCAAAAATCATTACAATATGTACTAATCACCAATACACAACCCAGCCACCCCCTGTGCCCACACATAAAAACATTATTTATTTTTTGATACACCGGATTGATAACAGAGGCCGGTGCGGCCCCAAGGTGGTCCCGCGGGTGTCTGTGGGCCTCTAGGTGATTCTCGATGGTGTCTGGTGGCCCTTGGGTGGTCACCATGGGTGTCTGGGAGCCTGAGGTTGTTCCCACTGGTGTCTTGGGGCCCTCGGGTGGTTCCCACACTTGTCTGGGGGCCCTCGGTTGGTCTCCACGGGTGTTTCCCACGGGTGTGTTGGCGTCCTCAGGTTGTCCCAGTGGGTGTCTGGGGATCCTCGAGTGGTACCCGTGGGACCCCGATGGCCTACTGTACCAATCCTGTAGCAAAATTTTATTTTGACATACTGTACATTGCAATAAATACACCTCTCCCCTCCACCCCAACACATACAGTACTGTAATGGGCAAAATAACTATTATCCAGATATTGATAAAAGCTCATTTTCCCATTATAAAATCAAACATTAGCCAGGCAGCATAAATAACTAAATAAACCTTTCTACTTGCCCTTGCCATCATGAAGTACTTCCTTGTCAGCATTCTCCAGGTCCATGTCATATGATGCCAGCAAAAATACAATAAATAATATAATCTAATGGCCCCTAGCCCCTTAATCACTGTTAATGCTGTTAAAAGCTGTTAATATCCGCTATAGTAATTAAGGTTAACCCACCTAGCTCCGCTACCCGCCCTGGAGTCCAAACCATCCACCCTGGGCCCAGTAAACCACCCTGTACCCATTGATTGGCATAGTGGTATATCACACCATAATGTGGGCATGATAAGTCACTATAGCACTGAATGGTCACCCTAATAAAAATGCATGAATGCCCAAAATACACAATAATAAAACATATACACAAGCTAAATTAAATAAATACAAGCACTGGACAACCAATCAATTAAATCATTTAAAGCACTAACCAACAAATCAATTAATTAATTAAACCACTAGCCAACACATCAATTAAAACCAGTAGCTAACAAAATGCATAATTAAATACAAATGCTAAACCATTGGAAAATTACAGAAAAACAAGCCATCCAAATTACAAAGACTGTAAGCCAAATAAATAAATAAACAGAAAACTAAAATAAAACAATAAATAGAAAAAAAGCATTTGCCAAAAAAATGCATTAGTTCAAAAGGATTTGATGTCATTTTAAAGGATGATGTCACATCCTTTTGAACTAATTTAACCTATCACATGGTACAGCAACCAATGGGATTGTCTTCATAATCATAATCATAATAACATGTTATAAAGCCATGTGGTTTGAAGGATGTGACGTACCTCCCTTGGAGAGGACATCACATCGTTAACCAAAAAAAGGAGGCGGGCACATGATACAGCGTCCCATCAGATTGGAGCTGTACCATCTGACATTAAAATGTGACATCACAGGCCCTATGTAAGGCCTGGATGGCTCATTTTACCCCAAGAAGCCGATGAGACAACATCGGTTGGGATTTAATATGTAGTTTTTGGATTGACAGATGAAAATAGAAGATTACAGAAAATAAAGAAATAATGACAAATGAAGAAAGAAGATGGTGAATGAAGATAAAAAGAAGAATTTTGTTACCTATTCCGGATCTTCAAGGTAGATGGCGTCAGATTGACTTTGATGACACCGCGGTACGAGAGCTTGCAGATTCGCCGGGATTCAGAGGGTCAACACTTCTAAAGGTAAGAAAAATATTGAATGTATGTAATTGTATTTTTACAGGTTTTTTTATTGTATTTTTGTATTTTCATGTTTTGTATTGCTCATTGACTGCTAATGTATTAATCTGTGCTCGTTTAGGGTACAGATCAATACAGTGATAGCCAATGCATTTTTTGGCAAATGCCTTCTTCCTATTGATTGTTTTCTTTTACTTTTCTTTTTATTATGTGGCTTACATTCTTTGTAATTTGGATGGCTTGTTTTTATGTAATTTTCTAATGATTTAGCATTTTTTTAAATTATGTGTTTTGTTGGCTACTGGTTTTAATTGATGTGTTGGCTAGTAGTTGTATTTATTTAATTGGTTGACTAAGGTTTTTATTTCTTGAATTGTGGTGCTTGTGTATATGTTTAATTATTGTGTATTTTGGGCATTCATACATTTTTATTAGGGTGACCATTGACTGCTAAGGGGCTTATCATGCCCATATTATATGGGTATGATGCACCACTATGCCCATCAATGGGTACAGGGTGGTATAGTGGGCCCGGGGTGGGTGTTTAGGCCTCCAGGGTGGGTAGCAGGGGAGGGTGGTTAACCCTTTAATTACTATAGTGGTGATTAAAAGCTAAGGTGATTAAGAGGTTAGGGGCCATTAGATTGTATTGTTTACTACAACAAACAAAAAGTGATAGACAGCACTCTAGTAAATGGCAATTGTATACTTACTGCAGGGTGCAATAGGAACCTAGGGGCACTAATTCCCTAAAATCATATACAAACATAAGCAAATGTTCCAGCACTCACTGTCTCTAAAGAGATAATGATAATCAACTACGGAATAAAGTTCAAATAAGAAATGAATTGAATGTACACACAAGGAAACAATAGCTTGGAGTGATGTTCCACAATGGAAATTAAAAAAAAAAGACTGCACACAACAGCTGGAGAGAGAGGAGAGCACGTGGACGGCTGCAGAGAGGAAAGCTTCTATGAAGTGAGGAGAGAAATGCCGGTAAGGTTCTTGCGCGGCAAAATGGAGGTTTAAAATTCGGGAGCCATGCTCAGACCATGTTATAAGCGGATTCGCGTTCTAATGGATCGCGCTATAATGGGGGTTGAGCTGTACTTCCCTTGTCCCTCTTTCCCCAACAAAACGTCCAGACTTTTCCCACAAAATCAAAGCACAGTGTATAACAGCAGACTAGAGCAACATTGAGATCCATAAGCATCAAGAGTTCCAAATTTGGGAGCAGTGTAAGGCAAAAGCAAACCGTCTGTTCCTTGTCAGCAACGTGTCTCCTCTTTTCAGATTATGATTCCTACATAAACAATGTAAGTACAACCTGTGCTCAATAGACAGGGAGATTGCCTGGTTATTTTATTTAAAGTACAGTATAGTGCATATACAGAGACATGAATACAGGGAATAGGATGAATTGCTCACACTGATTTTACTTCTTATATAATGTTGACAGAGCACACAGTTCTGTACTTAGAAGTTTACAGGTACTTTAATCTTATGTTTGTGCCTGGAGATAGTGATTCAAAAGAAGTTGACACAGGTATTCAAACCATGAACTTCAAAGCAGTGACATTCTCATTATGGCACTCTTCCACCTTTGAGACGCACAAAACGCCAATATCACAAGAAAGGGATACATGCCCCCAATGATTTACAATCTACTGTAAGGGGAGAGTTTACAATTTAACATTACTCTTGTATCGTGCTACAAATAACACCAGATCAATAATCCTCTACAATAAAGATTGAGTTGTTTCAACATTTCAATTACAACATTTCAAAGTAAAATCGACACCTGCCATGAAAACAATTATCAGAATAACCTATTGGTATCCTATATTTGCACTTGAGCAATATTTTCCAAGGACCTGGGGCATCAGAGAGTAATTTACACAAGAACAGCAGTGGCTTTTATTGAAAAATCAAAAGGATCAGCAAAGGATTCTGAATGTTTGTTTTATTACCCTCTGTGCAGCTCTAATCAGTTGCACTGGGCTATAGGAGTTTGCTACAAACAATAATTACTTTCCTTTTATATATACATTTTCTCATTCATCTAATTACTCTAGTGGAGCTTTAAACTTCAAATGAATGATATGATCCATTGCAAATATACCACAACCATGAACAATAAAATGCGAATAAAGTCTGGTGATGTTTAGTTCACACTTTTTTTCACTGGAGCTCATACCGCATTGCAACAGATATTGCTCCAAGAAAAAAACATCCCAACCGACAAACAGTTTATGAATGTTTTAATGAGCACTGAGAATACACATTTATTTTTGAACATACAGGAGAAGATGTCAGTTAATTAATCACCTGTACCTGTTGCAAGACCAGTCATACCGTGGGGATGTTTCTATGGTAAAGCTGCATGCATATCACTTTCATCAAACTAAAGATGGGCCTTGGGTTATTTGCCAGGAAAATGGAAATATTCAGTAATACAACTTTAATTTGCTCTCTTCCCATTTTCCAGATACAGAACCTTTGATTTGGTTACTTTATATTACAACGTTATGCATAGCACATGCAAGATTTTTTGTACGCTGACTGAAGCTTGTATGAAAGGCTTGTTTGAACTTTACCTAAAGCATGTACAAGCAAAACATAATAAACTATATTTATTTGTATTTATTTACTTTATGGGATTTTTTTTCAAATATAAAATGTTTTCTTTAGCTGTTGAAAAGGTATTATTCCACATTCCTCCAGCCCTCTTCTAAAATTCCTTAAACTTTTTTAATTTGGAGAAAGTTCTGTTGTTTAAAATAGAACAGCATTACGGAAGCTTAAATTCCACTCTAATAATGCCACATCACTCACTTTGCATATGTATGTACAGTGTGTCTCTATTTTCATAGTGCCATTCATGTGCATAGCGCTTCACAGTGTTGGTTCAAAAAAAGAACTAGAGTTTTGGTTTGAGTTTTCCCAAAACACAATTTTTGGGGTTTTGAAATGTACTAATTTATGGGGGAGGAAGTCAAAATGAACAGAAAAATGCGAAAAAAAAGCACAATAAAATATAAATGAAGTAATGAAAAAAATATTAAAATAAGTAGAAAATTAATCATAAATCAAAATTAGGAAATTAAAATAATTTAAAAAGGTATGGCGAGAAACAGCAAGTTTTAAGTTTCTGATTTCACACATCTGGTTTTGCTCATCTCTGGTTACAGTAACCTCAATTAAAAGGTAAAAGGGCCTGGATTCAGTTTTCCATGCCCTTGGCACATGCTAGAAATGGGTATACAATACTTGATACTGCATATCTGTATAGTGAAAGGAGACCATAACTTGTAGAATACATCAAGCATGCACTTGTCAGGATGTACAGTACTATTCTCATGCCTGCATTTTCTTTTACATTGGTAACTTCCCTAATTACAAAGCCAGTATATTTACATTAAGACAAACAATGATATTCAGGAAAGATTTCATGTTTGACAAGGTGTGCAAGAACTTGTTTTTCTTTTTCACTAGATCTTGTGATATATACTGTTTGAATAAGATCAATTCAATGACATGTAACATCTGAAAAACTGATGATAACACCCTAATCATGTAACACAGAAAAGTAAAATGCAATATAGAGATGGATGCGGTAATTATGTATGCATGTATGTCTTTATTTATATAGCGCCATTAATGTACATAGCGCTTCACAGTAGTAATACATAATAATAATCAAATAAATAACAGATAATATAAATAACAGATCATGGGAATAAGTGCTTTAGACATAAAAGTAACATTAAGGAAGAGGAGTCCCTGCCCCAAGGAGCTTACAGTCTAATTGGTAGGTAGGGAGAACGTACCGAGACAGTAGGAGGGAGTTCTGGTAAGTGCGTCTGCAGGGGGCCAAGCTTTATGTGTTCAGAATATCCACAGTGTTATTCATATGCTTCTTTAAGCAAGTGTGTCTTATGGTGGGTCTTAAAGGTGGATAGAGAGGGTGCAAGTCGGGTACTGAGGGGAAGGGCATTCCAGAGGTGTGGGGCAGTCAGTGAAAAAGGTTTAAGGCGGGAGAGGGCTTTAGATACAAAGGGAGTAGAAAGAAGACATCCTTGAGAAGAACGCAAGAGTCTGGATGGTGCATAACGAGAAATTAGGGCTGAGATGTAAGGAGGGGCAGAAGAGTGAAGAGCTTTAAAAGTGAGGAGAAGAATGGAGTGTGAGATGCGGGAATTGATCGGAAGCCAGGAGAGGGATTTCAGGAGAGGAGATGCTGAGACAGATCTAGGAAAGAGTAGAGTGATTATAAATGCAGTTACTAGAATACATTCCTAACATCTCTCAGGCTTCCTTCTGGTGAAGGTGTAGGGCATTGGATGTCAACAAGTGGTGCGTAAGACACATGCGATCCTCAGGGGCTTTACCTGTGACCCGCAACTGCTGGCCACCAAAGCAGCCGGCTCTCCCTATCTCCTCAGTGCAGAGGGATTTAAGATGTTGCTGGTGTGAATAGTGGCTCCCTCCAGCTTCCTCAGCTGCCTAATAGTGATAATCACTTTTTTTAGCTGTAAATGGGATTGTATTCATCAGCATGCCAGTGCAATGCGCCTTCTGTGTGTGCAATATATATATATACTCAGCCCCCTTATAGCGCGGTCCTCGGTGGCCACCCGATCCGACTGCGCTATAACCGGGGTCATGCTAATATTTTTTTAAATGGCCGCCGCGCGCCCGATCGGGTAGGAGGGGGGTGGGGGGAAGAGATGGAGTGAGGCGCTGGCAGCTGCATATGTCCCTTGCAGCCACCGTACTTCCCCCAGCATTCCCCTTGCACTAACCCCAGCAGCCTCACTTCTACTAGCACCGTTTCCCCCCCTCCTCCTGATCCCCTCCAGCAGCCCCGCACCCCAGCCCGGCACGATCCCCCCCGCCAGCAGCACCCAGCCCGGCACCGATTCCCCTTGCCAGCAGCCCCGCACACCAGCCCGGCACCGATCCCCCCTGTCAGCAGCACCCCTGCCCGGCACCGATCCCCCCCTGCCAGCAGCACCCCAGCCTGGCACCGATCCCCCCAGCCCCGCACCAATCACCCCTGGCACTGATCCCCCCAATCTCCGCAGGCAGCCCCACAATTTCCAGCAGCTGACACCAGAGGTAGGGGGTAGGGAATAACATAATTGTAATAATTTTTCTATTTTGGTGATAGATTATTACAGTATTTGTGGGCTATTAGGCTATTTAGTTCAATTATTGGTGGGGTGTTTAGGTGCTTCTGTATTTATGTTATTATTGTGTATTTTTGGCCTTAATTATTTTTATTTGGTTGACCGTTGAGTGATATAGTGGTCTATCATTCCTATATTATATGGGTACAGGGTGGGTATACTGTAGTTCCGACGAGTATTCTAAAACAAACCTGGGGCAATCACCAACAAGACCCAGGTATATGCTGGGTACATGCTGCAACATTCCAGTGACATTTCTGCAGACAGACTAATGGCCCATCGGATTAACAGCGGGGGTCCCTGGCAGTCCCATTCAAACTGAATGGGACTGCCAGGGACCCCAGCTGTGTTAATCCGATGGGCCATTAGTCTCTGCACAAATGTCACTTAAATGTTGCAGCATGTACCCAGATGATACCTGAGTGATAGCCCCAGATTTGCCCCAGATTTTCCAAGGCAAGTTTAAGACAAGTTTTAGAATACTCATCGGCACACCTGTATTGGGCCCGGGTGGGTTGTTAGACCTCACAGGTGGGTAGCAGGGGACGGGAGTTAACCCCTTAATTATTATAATGGTTACTAACCGCTATGGTGATTAAAGGATTAGGGGCCATTACATTGTATAATTTATTGTATTCTTTCTGGCAATGGGGACATGGACCTGCAGCATGCTGATGAGGATGACTTTCATGATGGCAGGGGTAAGTTGAACGATGTATTTACTTTATTTATGCTGGCTGGCTAATGTTTCATTTTATAATGGGCAAATAGCTATTATCCATATCTGGATAATAGTAATTTTGCCCATCACTGTTCTGTATGTGTTGGGGGGTGGGGAGGTGTATTTATTGCAATGTATTCCACATTTTTTTTTGTAACAGGATTGGTTCCGCAGGCCATCATGGACCCGCGAGGACCCCTGCCTGGCTCTGGTATCAATCTTGTGTATAAAAAAATAAAATAAGTTTTTATGTGGGGGCACAGGGGATGGATTGGGTTGTGTATTGGTGGTTATTACGTATTGTAATGTTTTTGTTCCCAAACCCCTTCATTGCCTTAGCGGTTAGGCACTAAGGTAATGAAGTTGCCTGTAAATGCATTTTTATTGCATGGTATTCATGCCGTGGGTCTTCGGTGCTGATATTAATGGGTATCAGACTCCCGGTATCAATCTGATGCAGGAAAAATACATTTTTTTTCTAAGTCCCTCTCTGCCGCTTCTCGGCATCTTCTCACCACCTTCCTGCCAACTTTTCCTGGCGGGTGGATTTTGAGAGGAAATCACCTTTCTAGAACCGCAATTAGCCAGATAAACTAATCGGGTCTTCTAGAATTGAGCAAGTTTGAAAACCTGCCGAGAAGTGGCTTATCGACACTCGTTTGGCGATTTGTTTTTCTAGGAAAAAAATGCTGAAAAGGGCTTTTATTGGCAACTTATCGGGGCTTACTGAATTGCAGTAGGCCTTTTTGGCGAAAAGGCCTCAATAAGTGGCTTATCAGCGCTTAGTGTATAGGCCCCTTAGTATATTAACCCTTTAGAAATCATACGCATACACCACAAAATATTTACAAACACTAAGCAATATACTGTACCGTTATACAAAATGTTATTATTGTAGGGCACTACACATTTCACTTTCCAGGATCCTTGTCTGTATGATATGACAATGGGATGAATGATGCAGGTTTGGGACTTGTGGAAGTCATGTGCATATGCTCATGGGTATTCTATACTTCTGTTCTATACTTAATAATAAAGTGGAAACTAAAACAAAAGAATGGTCAAAAACAATTTCAAAAGTGGTTTTGAATTTAAAGTACTCACAATATTTAGTCATACTGTTTCTCAGAGTTTAATGCTGATTCAATGAAAGATTATAGCCTGTTAAGAGCAGTTTTCTTCCAGCTGCCTGTGTTAGCTAAATATACTTGCACTTAACATACTGGCAAACCGGAAAATCAAATAAAAAGCCAACTGAAATGTTGTTTTAGATTATATCTGTTCCATTAGATATATCAAATTAGAGTAAGAAAAAATAATTGATTATGAATGTTGAAACTGAATAAAGTAATACTCCCCTTGCTAAATAAAATTGGACCATAGCCAATTTCACCAATGCACCTTTGCTTTATATAACAAAGTACAAGGCTAATTGGAATTCTTAAAGGCTTGACTGTAACCTTAATGAGAGATTCTGAAATAACAGTATACTGATCTTTCCCATCAGGAAATTATGTTGGCTGATAAAGGGTTATTGGACCTAAACACTGCATGATATCTCTATTATTAAAAAAAGAGCACATAAGGAGCGTGGCCAGGAAGCTGAGCAGGCTGGTCGCAGATCAGCACAGCTCAGCAGAAACACAGAGCTAGAACTGAAAATAAATACCCCAAAAAGGGGGGAAAACTTCACCAAAATAGCACAAGAGTCCGGGGCACAGACACAGAAGATTTTGGGCACCCCTGCACAAGTCGAAGCATGGATACGGAGCCATATGTTCACTGGAGCTCCTTTGCCTCCCAGAAGTACTAAGATGGATGCCGGATCCATGTGGCAGAGTTAGACAAAATTTTCGTGATCCACCAAATGGAGGGAGTTAAGAGGAAGCCCCGGAATATAGCGCGGCTGAGAGGCAGCGGAGCCCCATAGAAAGCAGAGGGGTAGTCAACCGCCCCTCTCTTAACTATATCGGACAGACTCACTCACCGAACTGGGGACAAAAGATGGTGCCGACCGGCGTGTAAGTTGCCGATCCCGCCTGATGGCTGCGTGACCGCAGTAGAGCCAGAGCGGGTGTATCCCGTCAGGGCTACGGTTGGTGTTTTGCACCATGAACTCGTCCAGCTAGATGTCATCAATTCTCCAGCCTTCAATGTGGTTTTAGAGCTTCCCTGGCTATGTACCCACAATCCAAAGATTGATTTGTTTTCGGGAAAGATAAGAACTTGGGGGTCTGCCTGCCATGCAAATGTCTTTCACCTTGTTGTCTGGTGGGTTCTCTTCCACTGCCTGCACTGCACTGGAGGACTTACCTGTTCTCCCAGCCTGTTACTCCGACCTGATGAGGGTCTTCGACAATGGACAGGCTGAAGAATTACCTGTACATAGACCATTTGATTGTGCGACCAACCTTCTTGGGATGACTCCTCCTCGTGGATGTACGTATCCTCTTTCCGAACCTGAAACCAAGGCGATGAGGACTTACATTGACGAGAATATGAAGCGGGGATTCATTGTTAAATCCTGTTCTCCTGCTGGCACAGGTTTCTTCTTTGTGGCAAAGAAGGATGGGCTATTAAGGCCTTGTATTGATTGCCAGGGTTTGAATAAGATTAATATCAAGAACAGGTACCCTCTACCCCTGATCACTGAACTTTTTGACCTTCTGCTTAGGGCAACTGGTTTTTACCAAACTCTATCTTAGAGGAGCTAATAACCTTATAAGAATAAGAAAGGGTGACGAGTGGAAAACTGCTTTCAACACATGAGACAGACACTATGAGTATCTGGTGATGCCCTTCGGCCTATGCAATGCACCCGCAGTCTTCCAGTTTTTTGTGAATGAAATTTTCAGAGACATGTTAGACTCCTCCGTGATTGTATACTCTGATGATATCCTCAGCTATTCTAAAACTCTGTAACAACATCATCAGCAGGTGAGGGTGGTCCTTAAACGCCTCCTGGATAACAACCTCTTTGTGAAATTCAAGAAGTGCGAGTTTGAGAAATCCCACCTTTCTTTTCTCGTATACATCATCTCTGTCCAGGGCCTGGAAATGGACCCTGCCAAGGTTTCTGCTGTTCTGGATTGGCCAGTACCTAAAGGTCTAAAAGTTATCCAGACATTCCTGGGCTTCACAAATTACTACAGGCGATTCATACGGGACTTCTCTTAAATCGTTGCACCCATCACAGCCATGACAAAGATACAGGCAAATCACACAAACTGGTCCCCACAGGCTCAGGTGGTGTTTCTGAAGTTTAAGAAGATCTTTTCATCTGAACCCATCTTGAAACACCCTGATCCTCGCCATCCTTTTATTATTGAAGTGGATGCCTCTGACGTGGGTGCAGGTGCAGTCCTGTCACAGAAAAGCGATTTTCAGGGTCGCTTACATCCATATTCCTTTTTCTCAAGGAAATGTACCCTTGCTGAACACAATTATGATAAAGGCAATCGTGAAGTCCTAGCCGTAAAAATGGCTCTGGAGGAATGGAGACATCTTCTTGAGGGAACCAATACACACTACTCACAATACACACTAGTCACAATACTTACAGACCATAAAAACTTAGATTACCTTGTGGGAGTACGCAGGCTAAACTCCCGTCAAGTGGACAAAAGGGTGAAAGTGCGCAGCTAAAACATGATTAAACAGTGTATGTAGAAACAGTGCAGTGTGAAAGTTTAAATAAACAATAAATTGACCTTGTGGGAAATAACACTAATGTGACGTCTGCAGCCTTTCTTGAGGGGTGGCTCGACACCCCTAGGGCTATAGATAAAACAAAAAGACAGGGCGCACAACGCACATAGTGAAGAACAATTTAAAGATAATTTTACTAAAAGATTAAAGGTTCTGCGTACATCAATATAATGAAAATCAAGCAGTGGGTTAGTGGGGTTACCACACGGAAGAAATGATCACAGCTCTCCACTGGAACGGACGCGAGGCACTGGATACCAGCAGACCACATCCAAGGCAGCAGCTTCCGTGAGACCTTCAGTCAGGGTAACCAGATGTTGGTGACCGGTGAAGAGTTCCGTGTAACATTCCAGTTATGAGGCTCAGAAGCCTCCGTCAGTCCTACAGCAATGCAGCCCCAACAGCACGCCGCTCAGACCCGTGGTGCGACTTCTGATGATGTCACAATACTCTCCTTCTCACATGGAGCGGGGGAGAGAGCGCATCAGCAAACAACACACAGGGCAGGCAGGGTAGCAATAGTAAACACCCGTACCGACAGGCAGTGAGGCAGGGGACCGGGAGGCACAAGCCAAGAATATACTTGACAAACAGTATGGTCAGATAGATGAACAATGTTGGCACTCCAACCCTAAATTGAAAAGATGGGTGGATTTGGAAGGTGCTGCTTGTTCCCCATTGGACCTTAGCAGTCTAATTTGGCTACCTAAAAGTTCTAGAAAACATATCGATCTGCCGCTCACCTCAATGACCAACTCGCTATCGGTCTGGGAAGCTTCGAAAATTAAGAATTCTCTCACATCAGACAACTCCCTGATGTCCCCCCTATGGAATAATCCGAGGTTCGCACCCGGCCTAATAGGCAGTAATAGTTCAATTTGGAGATCAAAAGGATACAATAGGATCAAAGACCTGGAGGGTTATAATCTTAAAATTAAAACATTCGATCATATCAGATCAGAACAAAATATACCCCATGCAGAATTTTTTTAAATACCTCCAGATAAGAGCATTCTATAACAAATTGGCCCCATACCCCCCTTTGACAAAATTTGAAAAGCTCTGTCGGGCAGAAACCGACACTAAGGGACTTATATCAACGATATACGGAGAGGTAGTCGATTCCTTAACCTCACACCAAACCTTCAAAGCATTTAGAAACCAATGGGAGAGAGACTTAGGAGAGACCCTGGAAGAAGACGAATGGAACATCATATTCTTAGCTACGGCAAAAAGCTCTATATGCACCACACTAATGGAGAACGCATATAAAGTACTTATGAGATGGTACCTCACCCCACTCAAATTATCTAAGTTCGTGCCAGGTTCCTCCCCATTGTGCCCCAAGCAGTGCGGGGGAACGGCCGACTTGTTACATACAGTATGCTGTGGTCTTGCCCATGAATAGCCCAAATATGGGAAAAGATCAGGAATTGAATTCAGAGGATTTGTGACCTTACTATTCCCCCAGATCCTTGGCTGTTCCTCCTGAACAGACCTCTAAAAGATCTATCAAAAGCACAAAATAAATTAATTGCTCATTTTGCAATTGCAACGAGGTGCGAGATCGCAGCATTATGGAAACGCCCCGACATACCAAACATCCCAAAGATTCGGAATCGAATGTGATTTATTTGCCAGATGGAAAAGTTAACGAGTCTAGTTAACGACACTGGTGACAATTATCTAAACGTCTGGTTGCCATGGTTGGCACAGACAGACATACCCTGGGTTGAGTGTAACACAATTTGGCAATGATAGTGTTAGATGCGTTCTCCCCTAGGAGTGGATGACTGTAGGGACCCCAATTTATTCCATCCTTCATATTAAGTCAGGAGCCCGTACACACATACTGCTGCCAACAGATGGGATAATTCACTTGACTCGGTGATACCAACATCTAGTAATAGATACCACCCTCTCCCTTCCCCTCCCCCTTTTTTTTCTCTCCCCTTCTCTCCTGTTACCCCCACGGCTCTGTAGGGCGCGAACAGCCGTGGATCCCCCACTTTATTCAATACAATATGTTCCACCGATTGTATTTATTTTATTGCGATGCACAAAACAACTATGCAACGTATGTTTTATTGTATTTCATGTACAATTATATCAATAAAATAAAGTTATAAAAAAAATAAAAAAATTACATTTTTTTTTTTACATTTTTTTTTACATTTTTTTGCACACTGCCACACTACCTGCACACACTCTCACTGCACACACTGCACACACTGCACACACTGCACACTGCACACACTGCACACACTGCACACACTCCCAGCACTCACTGCACACTGCTCACAGCACACACTCTCACTGCACACACTCTCACTGCATACACTCCCACTGCACACACTCTCACTGCACACTGCACACACTCTCACTGCACACACTGCACACTGCACACACTCCCAGCACTCACTGCACACAGCACACACTCTCACTGCACACTGCTCACAGCACACACTCTCACAGCACACACTCTCACTGCACACTGCACAAACTCTCACTGCACACACTGCACACTGCACACACTCCCAGCACTCACTGCACACAGCACACACTCTCACTGCACACTGCTCACAGCACACACTCTCACTGCACACTGCACACACTCCCAGCCCATACTCTCACTGCACATACTCCCAGCACTCACTGCACACTGCTCACAGCACACACTCTCACTGCACACTCTCTCACTGCACACACTCTCACTGCACACTGCACACACTCCCACTGCACACACTCCCAGCACTCACTGCACTCACTGCACACACTCTGAGCACACTGAACACACTGCCAGCACTCACTGCACACAGCACACACTCTCACTGCACACTGCTCACAGCACACACTCTCACTGCACACTGCACACACTCCCACTGCACACACTCCCAGCACTCACTGCACTCACTGCACACACTCTGAGCACACTGAACACACTGCCAGCACTCACTGCACACAGCACACACTCTCACTGCACACTGCTCACAGCACACACTCTCACTGCACACACTGCCCACACTCTCACTGCACACTGCTCACAGCACCCTCTCTCACTGCACACTGATCACAGCACAAACTCTCACTGCACACTGATCACAGCACACACTCTCACTGCACACTGCACACTGCACACACTCCCAGCACTCACTGCACACACTCTCACTGCACACACTCCCAGCACTCACTGCACACTGCTCACAGCACACACTCTCACTGCACACTGCACACACTGCACACTGCTCACAGCACACACTCTCACTGCACACTGCTCACAGCACACACTCTCACTGCACACTGATCACAGCACACACTCTCACTGCACACTGCACACACTCTCACTGCACACTGCACACACTCCCAGCACACACTCCCAGCACTTACTGCACACTGCTCACAGCACACACTCTCACTGCACACACTCTCACTGCACACACTCCCAGCACTCACTGCACACTGCTCACAGCACACACTCTCACAGCACTCACAGCACACTCTCACAGCACTCACAACACACTCTCACAGCACTCACAGCACACTACACTGCACAGCACACCACACCTCCCACTCCCCCTCCCTACCTTTGGTGTCGGCTGCTGAGATCGGAGCGGAGCTGGCATCAGGAGGAGGGGGGGTGTTGGGAGGAGGGGGGTGTCGGGAGGAGGGGGGTGTCGGGAGGAGGGGGGTGTCGGGAGGAGGGGGGTGTCGGGAGGAGGAGGGGTGTCAGGAGGTGTCGGGAGGAGGGGGGGGGGGTGTGGATGCTGGTAGGGGGAGTGAGTGATGAGCAGGCTGGGACGCCGAGGGCTGCGTGGGCTAGGCCCAAAACTGATTATGCCGCGGAGGGCCGGTAGGTGTGGGGGCCTGGGGGGGGGGGAAGTGGATGCCGGTGGAGGGGGATGGATACCAGTGGTGGGAGGTAAGGAGCAGGTTGCGGCTGGACTCGGAGGGCCGTTGCTGGGGAACGTGCAGGGCTTCCGGCCACCTCTTCCTTCCTTCCTTCCCACCTTACTCCCTCCCGATCAGGCGTGAGGCAGCCAATTTTATTTTAAAATTAGCGCGACCCCGGTTCTAGAGCGGTCGGATCGGGTGGCCCTCGAGGACCGCGCTATAACGGGGTTTAGCTGTATTAAGAATTTACCTAAGATGTCACCGCAAGCTGAGATGTGTTCTGGACATAAGTTATAACTGGATATGTTGTCCACTCAAGAACTTTTTCAATGTCAAATACAGATTGAGATATCTGAAGACCGTCCGCCAGTCTGAACTACTCTGAAAGATCAGAGCTGATTGCACATCAAGAAGCAATTGAAGGCAGTTTCTCAAGCTCTGGATGTACTCTGGATACAAGTTAAAACCATTATGTTGTTCACCCAGAAATGTTTTTTGAAGTTACATATAGGTTTTAAGACATTTGTAGATTGACCGCTAGTTTGAACCACACCGAACAAACAGAGCTGTTACCTTATTAAGGACTAACACAAGACAGTATCTCAGTCTGAGATGTGTTCTGGTTATAAGTTACAGGTTGATATGTTGTCCTCTCTAGAAGTGTTTTTCTAAAGTCTATGGGCTATTTTATTTTATATAATAGGTATTAAAGGTTATGTTCCATGTATTTTTTTTTCCTGTTTTTTCCCCCCATAGGTTAAATAAAGTTTTTGAGACAGTCAAACAGATTGCCAGCTTGACCTACTCAATATTTAAAAAAATGAGAAAATATAAGGTGATGTAAATAATTACAATGTTTAATTCCCCCCTTTTGATGTGTATGACTACCATACAATGCACCCCATATTTTATGGAGTGTTTCTTTTGTTTTTCCTCTCTAAAGGCTTAGCTTCCAAACAAGGGAGCGCTGCGGCGTTAGGTCATTGGGCTACTACCCACCTCCATGTTCATTTATCCTGCGAATGCGATGGTTTCACACCACCAGACCCATTTTGTTTGGTCCCCCTGTCGTTGTTTGCAAACTCACAAATACTGGTTCGTGGATAATAAGTAGTGTATTGCTTGTACAACTTCAGAGTATGATCATACACCCAAAAGTCAACTAGACTCTCTGCCAAAAGAGTGTACAAGCAGGCGTTTTATACATTTTTTATTCTTTGTTCAAAATAGGTTTCTAAGCGAATGTACTAACCACACCTTAATTCTTAAACCAATCATCTTACAGATGATTAAAACCTGGTTAAAACTAGATTAATAAGAAATTGATGATCCAGGGCACAATGCATAACTAACCTGCATTTAAACCTACTTTGAAGCTACAGAACTTTGAGTTAAACTTTTGTGTCTGGAATGTATCGTTACACATTCTTTAAGCATGAGAAGGGGGGCTGTCTGGGCTGCTATTCTGATTCTGTCTCTCCTCTCTCAAGGTGGAAAATTTGAGCAGAGGGAAAAGAATGTCTTTCTGGTTAAAGGGAACAAATCACCTGGCAGTACGATAAAATACCCTTATTTTTTTTCCAGTGACTGAGCTGATTACAAAAATGGTAAATCAAATAATCTTCACGAATTTGTCCTTTCTTTGTCCTCCTCTCTCTCCACGGACACCCAAACTCTCCTTTGCCTAGTGTTAATTAGTTTATATTGCAGTGGGGTGTACACCTTAAAATAAAAAATAAACGTCATCTTGAGCAATTAATTATATTCTTATTTTTGTAAAAACTTGCAAGTTTCTGGATGGTAATTTTATATACATATAATAAGCCGGTGTTACCATTATTCAACTATCACACAAGACTTACACACAGGTAGAATTCATTCAGGTACAATTCATTAACATGTTCAGGTCCGTTTTTACAGCTCTTGTCAAGGGCACAACAATTAATTGCCAGCACCGATACTACTTCTGTATCAGAACCTGACTCATTGTCACTTATTTCTATGGGGAAGGATATTACCACAGACACACAGTGATTACTCAAACAATCAACCCCTTTACCATATTTATACCTAAGAATCTAATAAAACATTTTGGAGAAAAAAAACTAATTTTCCCTACCTTGGTCCCACACCTAGGGCATGTTCCCCACTCAGATTTGCAATACATGAGACTCCCTGAGCTTCTCAATCCAGGCGGGGCAGACCCCTTCTAGGAATCCACACTTTGGACTTTCCCAGATTCTTTTTAGGCAAAACCAATCTGTTGAGAAAAATGAGGGGCACTGATGGACTGTGACATTGTCATTGTCTTTTTCCAGCCAATACTGTACCTGCAACAAAATTAAAGAGTCCTATTTAAAAAGTCCCTCTCTCTGTCACCATTGTTCTGATAATGGTCATTCTGGTTATTTCTCTGGTTATCACTCCTAGGAGCTCTGCATTTTCTGGCAAAGTGTCCTGATTTTATACAATTATAACATTTACATCCTCCGTCTTGATCCTTTATATTGAATCTATTCTGAGAATTGAACACAGGTTCTTTAGCATCTGTACCTTGTGAATAAAACTTTGTCTGCCCTTGTACCAATTTAACACTTTCTTTTTTTCCCCTTTGTCTTTCTGATTTTTATTCTCTTAGCTTTCTTACTGCGCTGCATATATTCCACCACAGCAGCAATTTCTGACAAATGTTTCCTTAAACCTTTCTCACTGACTGCCTCACACTTCTGGAATGCCCTTCCCCTCAATACTTGACTAGCACCCTCTCTATCCACCTTTAAGACCCACCTTAAGACACACTTGCTTAAAGAAGCATATGAGTAGCACTGTGGCTAATACTATACACCAGGCCTGCACAACATACGGCCCGCGGGCCGCATGTGGCCCGCCTGGCCTCTCTGTGTGGCCCGCGATGACTCCGGCCGGGCGCCAGTTCATTAAATAAATAATTAAAAAAAAAAAAAGTTAAAAAAAAAAAGTTTAAAAAAATGGCGGCGATTCATCCCCCCCCCTCTCCTCCTCCCTCCCCCCCTCCTCCTCCCTCCCCCCCTCCTCCTCCCTCCCCCTCCTCCTCCATCCCCGCCCCCGAGTTTTGCGGTGTCCGGGGGCAGCAGCAACATGAGGAGGATGCGGCAGCCGTGAGCATTTTTTTTTCAATAGCAGGATGCCGGGGGGCTGTTAGGAATGTGAGCATACAGCGCCTCAGGCGGAGCTCACGGCTCTCTCCTTACACTGCTCAGACCCTTCCACTACAACCACGCAAGCCCCCTTCAGCTTCATCACTTACCCCTCGGCATGGTGGGATGCTCCACGAGGTTCTTCCTCCACGCTCTGCGCCGCAGCCCACGTTGCTTCCTCTCATGCACATGTCGGACTTACAGTGCACACACAAAAGCAATTGAACTTATCCCCACTCAGGCTCCGCCCCCAAACACCGCACGGTTACAATCTGGCTCTTGCTGAGTGTCATCTGAGCTGTAAGAACAGCAGCCAATGCACTGAAGCTCTCTGGGCTCCTCCAGGCACGCCCCCTCTCCTGGTTGGCTGTTCCAGCTTTATATACCCTCTCTGTTCTGTGCTTCCTTACTCGTCATAGTTTTTGTATGGATGTTTCACAGTGCTTGTTCTTTGATTCTCTCGGTTTTGACACGGCTTGGCAGACTATCCCCTTTGGCTCTCAACTTCGGATTGTTCCTGTTTACATACCTTCTGGCTCCCTTCGACCACGGCACTCATCTCGATCCCTCCATACGTCTCCTACCCCTGATCTCGGCAACGGCAACGACCATTCTTCTGGGAAAACGGTACCGGCAAGTATTCACGCAATACACCCCATCTGGTCTGGCACTATCTAATACCACAACCCGGACACGTCCCTCGCTCTGTTGGTGTGTGTGATCATACCTGCCACCTCAGTTCTAGGGACAGGTCTGCGGGCTACTCCGGCGTAACAGGGGCAGGGCTTAGTACCGGGGAGAGGATGTGCTGATCTAAGAGGTGTGTGTGTGTGTGTGTGTGTGTGTGTGTGTGTGTGTGTGTGTGTGTGTGTGTGTGTGTGTGTGTGTGTGTGTGTGTGTGTGTGTGTGTGTGTGTGTGTGTGTGTGTGTGTGTGTGTAAAACGGGCTGGTGCAGGGGTGGGTGTGAAAAACGGGCTGGTGCAGGGGTGGGTGTGAAAAACGGGCTGGTGCAGGGGTGGGTGTGAAAAACGGGCTGGTGTGGTGGGGGGGAGAAGGGGTGGGGGAGAGGGGGGCAGAAGGGAGAGAGAAGGGAGAGAGAGGGGGGCAGAAGGGAGAGAGAAGGGAGAGAGAGGGGGGCAGAAGGGAGAGAGAAGGGAGAGAGAGGGGGCAGAAGGGAGAGAGAAGGGAGAAAGAGGGGGGCAGAAGGGAGAGAGAAGGGAGAGAGAGGGGGCAGAAGGGAGAGAGAAGGGAGAGAGAGGGGGGCAGAAGTGAGAGAGAAGGGAGAGAGAGGGGGGCAGAAGGGAGAGAGAGGGGGGGCAGAAGGGAGAGAGAAGGGAGAGAGAAGGGAGAGAGAAGGGAGAGAGAAGGGAGAGAGAGAGGGGGGGCAGTAGGGAGAGAGAAGGGAGAGAGAAGGGAGAGAGAGGGGGGAGAAGGGGTGGGGGCAGAGGGAGAGGGGGGAGAGAGGGGGGAGAAGGGGTGGGGGCAGAGGGAGAGGGGGGAGAAGGGGTGGGGGCAGAGGGAGAGGGGGGAGAGAGGGGGGAGAAGGGGTGGGGGCAGAGGGAGAGAGGAGGCAGGAGGGGGGAGAGAGAGGAGGCAGAAGGGGAGAAGGGAGAGAGAGGGGGGCAGAAGGGAGAGAGGGGGGGGGGAAGAAGGGAGAGAAAGGGGGGAGAAGGGAGAGTGGGGAGCAGAAGGGAGAGAGAGGGAGGGCAGAAGGGAGAGAGAGTGGGTGGAGGGAGAGAGAGGGTGGGTGGAGGGAGAGAGAGGGTGGGTGGAGGGAGAGGGAGGGGGGAGGTATGAGGAGGGGAGGGGTGAGGTATGAGGAGGGGGAGATGTAATGTTTTTTTCTGTATCACAATAAGAAAACAGTTAAGTAAAATTTGTGCGCTAAAAGATATTTTTTCGTGGTAGGTGCGCTATGGGTTTGGGGGGGGGGCTGCTCCTTTCATTTGTCCCGGGCTCCATGATTTCTGTTGGCGGCCCTATGGGTGATGTGAGGTGCAGGGGGGGAGAGGGTAATGGGTGATGTGAGGTGCAGGGGGGAGAGGGTGATGGGGGATGTGATGTGCAGGGGGGGAGGGTGATGGGTGATGGGAGGTGCAGGGGGGAGAGGGTGATGGATGATGTGAGGTGCAGGGGGGAAAGGGTGATGGGTGATGGGAGGTGCAGGGAGGGAGGGTGATGAGTGATGGGAGGTGCAGGGGGGTCGTTGGAGGTGCAAGGGGGGGTGATTTGAGGTGCATGGGGGGTGATTGGAGGTGTATGGGGGGTGATTTGAGGTGCATGGGGGATGATTGGAGGTGCAGGAGGGGTCATTGGAGGTGCAGGGGGGGGTCATTTGAGGTGCAAGGGGGGTTATTTGAGGTGTATGGGCGGTGATTTGAGGTGTATGGGGGGTGATTTGAGGTGTTTGGGGGGTGATTTGAGGTGCATGGGGGGTGATTTGTGGTGCAAGGGGGAAGAGTGATGTGAGGTGCAAGGGGGGGAGAGTGATGTGAGGTGCAAGGGGGGAGAGTGATGTGAGGTGCAAGGGGGGGGGGGAGAGGGATGTGAGGTGCAGGGGTGTGTGATATGTGTGCTGTGCAGGGGGGTATTGTGTGTTTGATGTGGAGGGGGAGTACAGGCATACCCCACTTTTACATACGCAATGGGACCGGAGCATGTATGTAAAGTGAAAATGTACTTAAAGCTGCAGTTCAGTCAATATCCTGCATGTGTGTTTTTTTTAATAAATCAGTTCTGTAATAAGAAAAAATACTTTTAGCATTTTCTGTTTTAAATACAACAACTTTGAAAGACCAATTTTCTTGTATTCTATTTTAACAACCATTTGCTAAGGCACTGCCCCTTCATGTCCTGTCACAAGCCCTGGCACACACCTTTGTCAGCCCTGCCCTCCCTCTAGCACATGTCAGTGCAGGAGTGCTTATGAATATTCATGAGCTTCCACTGAGAGACAGAAGCAGAAGAAAAACAGATCCCTTCACTAATTATGTCACCAAATTTTGCAGATCAATACATGGAGAACGAATTGACCTGCAGCTATACAGTTCTTTAGGTAATTAGAGATTGCACACATGAAACTATTGAAGTAAAAAAATAAATTAAAAAAAGAAAGAAAAAAAAGACTGAACTGCAGCTTTAAAGTGAAGCACTACTTTTTTTTTCCACTTTACGATGCATGTACTGCACTGCAAACATCATATACATGCATAACTGAGTAAATAATGCATTTGTAACCAAAATAAATACAGTAGGCTTTATAGAAAGAAAATCTTTAATGTCAGCTGATTTTTTCTTACTCGTGCCCCCACAAAATACATACCAAAAAAAACCATCCCTCTAAATACATGTAACCCCACCCCGCCAATACATATTAAAAATGCCCCCGCCAATACATTTTTAAAAGACCCCCACCGCCTCAATACATTTTTAAAAGACACCCCAATACATTTTTATAAGACCCTCCTACATATTTATATCATCATCATCATATCTCCTCCAGCATCCCTCACATCACCCTCCCCTGCATCTCCCTCATATCACCCTCCCCTGCATCTCCCTCATATCACCCCCCCCTGCATGTCCCTCACATCACGCCCCCAGCATCTCCCTCACATCACACCCCCTGCATGTTCCTCACATCACGCCCCCAGCATATCCCTCACATCACCCCCCCCCCCGCATGTTCCTCACTGTCCTCATATCACCCCCCCTCCCTGCATGTCCCTCACTGTCTTCATATCAACCCCCTCCCTGTATGTCCCTCACATCACCCCCCCTCCCTGCATGTCCCTCACATCACCCCCCTCCCTGCATGTTCCTCACATCACCCCCCCTCCCTGCATGTTCCTCACATCACCCCCCCTCCCTGCATGTCCCTCACATCACCCCCCTGCATGTCCCTCACATCACCCACCCCTCGCTGCATATCCCTCCCATCACCTCCCCTCCCTGCATGTCCCTCACATCACCCCCCTCCCTGCATGTCCCTCACATCACCCCCCTCCCTGCATGTCCCTCACATCACCCCCCTCCCTGCATGTCCCTCACATCACCCCCCCTCCCTGCATGTCCCTCAGATCACCCCCCCCTGCATGTCCCTCACATCACCCCCCCCCCTGCATGTCCCTCACATCACCCCCCCTCCCTGCATGTCCCTCACATCACCCCTCCTCCCTGCATGTCCCTCACATCACCCCCCCTCCCTGCATGTCCCTCACATCACCCCCCCTCCCTGCATATCCCTCACATCACCCCCCCTCCCTGCATGTCCCTCACATCACCCCCCCCTCCCTGCATGTCCCTCACATCACCACCCCCTCCCTGCATGTCCCACACATCACCCCCCCTCCCCCCGCATGTCCCTCACATCACCCACCGCCCCCCACCCCCCGCATGTCCCTCACATCACCCACCACCCCCCACCCCCCCGCATGTCCCTCTCACATCACACAGCGGCGTACAGGATGTGGGCAGTGGCTGCACTGCAGTAGGCTCTGAGCGGGCTTGAGGGTGATCGGAAGAGCCGGGGAGTGACCGGAAGATCCAGGGGGTGATCGGAAGAGCCGGGGAGTAATCGGAAGAGCCAGGGAGTGATCGGAAGAGCCAGGGAGGGGGGTGATCGGAAGAGCGGGGGGTGATCGGAAGAGCCAGGGGGGGGGATGATCGGAAGAGCAAGGGGGGTGATCGGAAGAGCCAGGGGGGTTGGGGGGGTGATCGGAAGAGCCAGGGGGGGGGTGATCGGAAGAGCCAGGGGGGGGGGGTGATCGGAAGAGCCGGGGAGAGGATGAGCCAGGGAAAGGAAGAGCCGAGGGGGAGTGATCTGAAGACGGGGAAAGGAAGAGCTGGGGAACGGAAGAGGGCGCACACCGCCGCAGCACACGCACACCACCCCCTGGTGTCTGTACTCGCGAAGCACACGTAAGTACACAGGGGGTATGGTGCAATTTAAAAAAAATGTACGTACTTGCGAGTGTACGTAAAGCGGGTGTACGTAAAACGGGGTATGCCTGTATTATGTGTGTGGGTGAGTGGGAGAGATGGGGGTATGAGAGATAGATGGGGAGTATCGCAAAGGTTGATAGTGAGGAGTTCTTTGGGAGATATGAGGATGATGATGAAGGGTGCTGGGGGAGATATGAGGATGATGATGATGAGGTGCTGGAGGAGAGATGAGGATGATGATGATGATGATTTTACCCGTGCGGCCCAATTTTTTTTTCCTTGGAGCAGTTTGGCCCTTCTCACTTTACGAGTTGTGCAGGCCTGCTATACACGATACATAAAGCTTGGCCCTCTGCTGACGCACTTACCAGAATGACCTCCTACTGTCTCTGTACGTTCTCCCTACAAATTATATTGTAAGCTCTTCGGAGCAGGGACTCCTCTTCCACAATGTTACTTTTATGCCTGATGCACTTATTCCCATGATGTGTTATTTGTAATTATTTGTTATTCATATGACTGTCAAGTGTATTACTACTGTGAAGCGCTACTGTATGTACATTAATGGCGCTATATAAATAAAGACATACATACATATTATGGGCATGATAAGCCACTATAGCACTCAATGGTAAACCTAATAAAAAAATGTAAGATGTGACGCCACCTGTAAGGTAGGTACGTCACATCCTTAAAACCACATGGCTGATATCACATGGTATTAAAGCCAATGCGATTACACACAGTCACATTGGTTGAGTACGAAGTGATTTCACATCCTTTTTAGAATGGAACATGTCACATGGTAAAGAAACCAATGGGATTGTCTGCCACCCCATTGGCTGTAATACCATGTGATATCAGCCATGTAGTTTTAAGGATGTGACGTACCTCCCTTGGAGATGGCATCACATCTTTAAAAAATTTCAAAGAGGCGGGCACATGACACAGCATCCAATCGAATTGAAGCTGTACCATCTGACCCTAAAATGTGATGTCACAGGCCCTATATAATGCATGTGTCTTTATTTGTATAGCGCCTTTAATGTACATAGCGCTTCACAACAATAGTTACAATCATATAAATAATAAGATATAAATAACACAAAGGGAAGAAGTGTTCAGGCTTAAAAGTAACATTTAGTAAAAGGAGTCCCTACTTCGAAGAGCTTGCAATCTAATTGGTTGGTAGGAAGAACGTACAGAGACAGTAGGAGGGCATTCTGGTAAGTGCATCTGCAAGGGGCCAAGGTTAGAGTATGAGGTGTTAATTATCAATTATGTGGCTTACATTCTTTGTATTCTTTTATGCTCCCAATAAATACAAGATTGTCAAATACAAGATTTCTGACAATCTTCACGCTACCCCCTTTGTATTTAAAGCCCTCTCCCACCTTAAACTCAATCAATACACACAGTCTGTACTTCACTTGCTGTATATAATCCTTTGAAAAAAGCCACCACTATAAGCGGTCTTGTGCTTGTTTCTTCTCCTTCAATTCTTCCAAAGTCCTTGATAATTTTCAATAATCTATCAGCAAATTCACTTACTGTTTCTTCCTTATTTTGTTTTGATGTGTTAATTTTTGTCCAGTCAATTGTCAATGTAAATGCCCCAATAATGAAAATTTTAACATACTGTAAGCATACCATGTTTCCAAATCCCCTCCGACTCCTGTTTCTTCTACAGTGTCCCATGGATGCGTACCACCTGCTTATGCCACTATTTCTATCTGTCTAGCATTATATACAGTGATAAATGTAGTTCAGTCAGTAGATGTCATAAGTACTCTAAACAAATATCTTACATTTCCCACCGTCGGACTGTATGCTATCATAATACTATCCAAAGCCTCATTAAAACCCACAGTTTCCTCAGAAACTTTTGGGAACTGCTGCGTTAAAAACACCAACTCAGATGGTGTCCAAGGAGCATGAATAACTCTGGGTGCTCCATCTTCAGTAACTGCACCTACTTCTCTCAACGGAAGAACTGTTTCATTTTTGTCAGTATTTGAATGTCCTTAAAGGCATATCATCCAATTTAAATGTTTGGGGGGCAAAATTCTTGTCCCTCAATCTTTTACTTCGCCTTGTCCCTGAAAGTAAGTCTGACACATCTATAAAAGATATAGGGGCCTATGCAGAGAGGAATGGTCAATAAAGCTTTGTTATTGTGTTCCTATGTTTGCCCACATCCAAAATGGCCACACTGCCTTTGGTACTTCCTTTTGCCCTTAGATCGGCACTGAGTCGCTCTGTTATGACGTCATCAGGTTCTGATTTTTGGCGCGAAATGGCCCACAGGTAAGAGGGTATATAATGGATGTTATCACATTGTGTTTTATCCTTGAAAAAGAACGCTGCGACGTTCGAAATGCATTGGATGGGTCTTTTGCCACATTAAAGTGCCCTTTTAATCATTTTTTTGTTCTGGTTTTTTCCTGCTCCGTTTGTGCTGGTGCGCTTTTTGGTCTCCCTTTTCCCTGCCTATGCAGAGAGGTAATAACGCCATGTATTTGCCAAAATTAGCTTCCCTTATGCAGAGAATAGTGTACTAGTGGCGAGTTTCCAGTATACTGCACCGACACACTTTATTCGAGCAAATACCCAGTACTGCTGCGGCACAGTTTATTCGAGCATTTGCCCGTTCTGTGCCGCAGCAGTAGCCTGGCGCGCGCCCGAGTGTGACGGGCGCGCGCCGAAGCAGCGGAAGAGCGCCCTCCGATCGGGGCGCTCTCCCTACCGCTGCCGGGTCCGCCGGGTCCCCCGGAACCCCCTGCCGCTGTCCCGCGATCGCGGGACACCAGGGCTCCCTCGGGGAGCCCTTGGACACGCGTGCAGGGGGCGCAGGCTCCCGATGACGCGTGACCGCGCGTCTATGACGCGCGGCACGCCGAGGGGCGGCCACTAGCAAGCCGGGAAATCTCCCGGCTTGCGGATCTGGCCGCACTGCGATAAAGTGTGTCGCCAGTGTATGTACCTGGCAGATACCTGGAATGCGCCGCTCCTCACCTCTGACAAGCCCCGTTGCGTTTGCCTTCCCAGCCTGGGTTCATGCCTGGCTGACGGGCGGCTGATCTGTTAAATGATAATGATTAGGATTTAATAGGCTGCAATGCTTCGCGTGTCTACCAGATGGCATAAATTCATGAATTGTAATGCAGTATATATATATACTGTGCAGTATTGCAGCCAGCGGGAATAAAATGCTTCAATCCCTGCCTGGAAAATACCTCAATGCACTCGGGCAGAAAACAGTCACAAACCTCAATACACCCGGGTATACCCGAATTCGTGGGACTAGCCGAGCTCGAATAAAGTGTGTCGCCAGTGTATCGCCAAAAAAATGCGCTAGTTTCACTGAGATAGCAAATGTGGTGGCGAATTATACAATTTTCAGGCATTTCGCAATTTTCCCAGTTTCGCCAAATGCAGGGACGCAATGTTGGACATTTCCGCCACGTTCAGCTCCGTTATGTGCGCTATAAACGCCAAAATTGATCGCCAGAAAATACTGGTATAAACACTTCTTTACTTTACTTTGCTCGCGCCACTATTCTATTCTCCGTTTCTGTTAACCCCGCCCCCTCCCTCCCACCAGTGCACGTAGGTGATTTCGTATTGTGCACGTGATGCAATTTACAAATCACTCACTTCCGCGTTCGCTGCTAATGCAGCATGTTTGTGCAGTTATGTGTGTTGTCTTCCCCCCCCAATTCCCACTACCCCCGTGGGAACTGCTGCCACGGCTGTGTGTCCTGTTGCCGGCAGCCCCCGGCGACACGGTGGTCCCGTCAACCCCCTCCACCCCCCCCCCCTGTTCCCGATACAGAAGCATGACGGCGGCTGGTGTGGAGGAGCAATGGTGTTGAGCGGGTGGAGGGGGTAGGAGCGATTGTGTTGAGCGGGTGGAGGGGGTAGGAGCGATTGTGTTGAGCGGGTGGAGGGGGGAGGAGGCAGGATGTAGATAGGGTGGTGTTGTGAGGGGCAAATGTTGGAAAAAGCGATGGTCATTAAACCACACTGCTGTATACATGTTTTTTTTTTTTTCAAATAGTACTCATTCATGTACTTGCAATGAAAATGAAAAAATTGCTTATTTAATTTGTTACATGCATGCATACATTGCAGCTATTTTAAAATCTATTTTAAAATCTACTGCATTAATTACATAATGGAGTTAACGTCTATTTAGATGTCTTATATTTAACGTTGTCAATTGGTAAAAGTTTTTTTGAAACAAATGCTTTTCAAATGCTTTTCAGTTACACTTGCAACACAACATGAGTAAAAATGAACTTTACACACGTGCATAACTAATTGTCTGAATGTCGTTAAAGTGTACTGCAATTTACAATGGTCTGTAACACAATTTAGTTAATTTACTCGGCATAAGTGATGGTTTCTATAATGAAAACATATCAGCATATTTACATGCTTATCTTATGCAATTAATTAATTCATTCATTAACTGTTGCATGCAATAAACAAATTTCAAACATTGCAATTGTTCATGAAGACAAAATTTTGCTCCACTGCAATAAATAAGTTTTTACATGTAACATACTGAATTATAAATTTTAAATTGACATACACCTTGCATTATATTTATTTAAAAATTCCTTCACTTTAAAGAAACCCAATATGAAAAAGTTTAACAAAATCTTCACAATATTTTACATGTGTGAATACACATATAGCAATCAAATTTAAACACTGTGTAAAGTATTTAAATAACAGTATATGATATAACCTTCCACATTCCTGAAATTGCAGCTTCAGGTTCAACATGAGAGCACAAATTCAATTTCCAAGCAGTGTTCTTTTGTCCTTCTTGACTACTTGTTCGAATGAAGCATGTACAGTATGTGAATTGTGATGCAATTTATAATAATCATATTGGTCTTCTGCATACGCATAAATTTGCTGTACTGTGGCTATTTTATCATCCTGACCAGAAATTGCAGCAATTATAATGATCAGTGTGTGTGTTATTCTGTATTCACTTTGGTTTCTTTGCTTAGAATACAACCAACTAGCCGTTTTATCATAGTTATCAAGTTTTCAAGGTAAAAATACAAAGGGTAATGTGTAAGGATTCAAACCTCCCAAACACAGATGTTCAATGTGGCCTTGCATAGAAATGGAACAGGCTGAAAAGTTTAGTTTTAATAATTTATTTTCTCGTGAACAGGACATAACAATATGAACAATGGCTATTAGTATAACTGAAATTAATGTCTTCAAACATCAATGTAAGCATGAATAAGAATTTATTTCATAAACATTTTATAACTAAAACTACTTATAATGTAATAACAATTGTTAATCTTTGTGTCATTATATATTATAGAACTGTTGCATGACACAATGGTGACAATTGGACTTATAGTATAGGACATATTACATTGTATTGTAAGTTACAAATACACAAAGTAAATGTAAATGTTTAACATATATAGTTATGCAAAATTCCACCATGTGTGAATATGCTCTAGCATTACCAATGCACATGAAACAATATTAATAACATACAAAACATTTCATGAAAATCAATACAATGTATAAATTTGCTCCAGGATAATAGTACATTACAGTTCATTAACTGGGTGCTTTGAACGAGTATTTCGACCTGTGCCAGTGCTAGTTGCAATAATGTTTCTTTTTAGACCTTTACATTGTTGTTTTTTATAAACATTTTTCTGTACACCAATGTTGAGAACAGTGTTTTCAAATTTTTCAGTATTGTCAGTTATTGTCAGGTGGTCTCCGCGTGTCACCGTGGGCCACAATGGGGTCTCCACGGTAGGCCCACGGATGTCTGGGGGGCCTGGGTCAGACCCACAGGTGTCTGAGGGGGCTCGGGTGGTTCCCACGTGGGTCTGGGGACACACAGGTGGTCCCTACGGGTCCGCAGTGCCCCCACAGATGTGTGGCCACCGGTTCTTCCCCGCAGGAGTCCCCCGTGGACCCGGCAGCCTGCTACCCGTGGAAAGCCCAAGAAGACCTCAGGTGGTCTCCAGAGGTCTCTCACAGACCAAAAGGAACCAACCCTGTATGTAAAAAAATAAACCGGACCTATACAATCAATACATCAATCCCCCCCCCCCCCCGCTCCCAACACATACAGTATAATAATATGCAAAATAACTATTATCCAGATATGGATAATAGATTATTTGGCCATTATGAAACACATAAAACATGCATAAATCAAAACATGAATTCTTAATCTTAAAATCCCCACATTGCATGTTACAATAAATCCAGCAGCACTTGTAAAAATAAAACAACAACCAGCAGCGTACACAAATGTATATGAAATGTCACACAATTGCTTTGAGTGTGTACATGATGCAATTAATCTGTGCATCATATAACACTATGCAAAATATATGTAACAATAAAATACACTATGAGCAATGTCCCCTAACCACCAATGCCATCATAAAAATCAAATAGAAACTAAGCAACATCAATACATTTACCATCAATCAATGAATCAATTTCCTAAACCAATTACAATACAAATCAATTTTACAATTCCCTATTCAAGTCCTAAAGCCAAACCATTGCCAAAATAATTTTAATTGAAAGTAACCACCATCATTCTAATCTAACTACCAGAAAGAAGCCATTAAAAATAACCTGTAACTAAATACAAATTACATTATTCACACCAATGTCTAAATAAAGCTGATAAATACATTAGCCATACATGAAAAGAACATAAACATTAGCAAAACAATCAATTATAATCCCTGTATGTCTATCCATATAGATAGAAATACATAACATACAGGGGCAATAATAGAGCATAAAAAACAATGCATTTACATCCAAAAATCACATAGAATACACCCATTCAGTGTCCGTGAATGTATTTATATCCATAAGTACATAGATACATTCACGGGCATTAAATGGGACTGAAAAAATAAAAGACATGAATCAAAAATCAAAAAAACCTGTAAAAGTAAAAATAATACACGTTTCTTTTGTGTACTTACCATTAGATGCCCACTCACCGAAATCCAGGCGACGCGGAAGCACTGGAACCAATCCACAGGTAACCATAAAATAATAAACCCTTACAATCCACAATGGTGTCTTCTTTCTTCTATTTGTAATCCTTCCCGTCAGTCTTGGGGTCTTCTTTTCTTCTTTTGGGGTCTTCTCCGTTTTCTTCCGTCTTCTTCCATCTTCTTCTGCCACGCCCTTCTTTTCTTCTTAGGACGGGAGGTGTTCCCTCCTCGGTGTCTGGCTTCAAAATGAGGCGACATAGGCTTTTATAGGCCTATGACGTCACATTTTGGTCAAATGTTTCCCATGGTCCTGATTGGGCTGTGAAAAACATGTGATTTGTAAAAAAAAATGTAAAAATGATGACGTCATTTAAAGGCAATGACGCCAGCCAATCAGAATGGCTGAGTTTCATTTGCCTTTAAGATGACATCATCAAAACAAAGATGGGCGGCGACACATGGTACGGTAGCCAATCAGAGCATGGGAACTCCATCCCAACTCTGATTGGCTGAAGCAAAGCCTCTGTCACATGGTCTACTTGAGCCAATCACAGTTGGGATGGAGTTCCGACGCTCTGATTGGCTACCGTACCATGTGTCGCCGGCCATCTTTGTTTTGATGACGTCATCTTATGATCGCCTGTAACAGCCTTGCATGGAGATACAGAATCTCCATGCAAATGTTACAAGCACCTTTTTTTCTATCAGCTAGCGTACGTGCAGGTTAAGAACGCTAGCAGGGGGGGAAAAAGCAACACGTACACTGTGGGTGTTTTGAGCTATTTTGAGCATGTATGTTAAAAAATGGGTTCAAGGTCTTAGTGAATCGCGTCCCACGGCCTCACTTTTTGCTTAGTGCATAGCCCCCTCAGTCTCATTATCTGTCTTAGAACCAAATTCTTTTAGATCTAAGAATTTTTGGGCTGTTTCTGTAATTATTTTGCTTTAAAGTCTGGTTCCTTCTGTAACTAAATCTCTTATGGGGGTAACAGGAACAGCAGATATCACTGGATTTTGTGAGGG
This sequence comes from Ascaphus truei, assembly GCF_040206685.1. NCBI lineage: Eukaryota > Metazoa > Chordata > Amphibia > Anura > Ascaphidae > Ascaphus > Ascaphus truei. The sequence goes on along the minus strand of NC_134485.1, from coordinate 204,437,366 downwards.
GGTAACTGGGACAGTATGTGTCGCCTGACTGGGAGATGGTATCAAAGGCATTACAAGAGGCATTGCCTGATGAGGCTGTTGCGGGGCAGGGTAACAAAATGACATAAAAGTTCATGCTCCAGGATAAAGTCTGGCGCTGAAGACAATAACATATTTTTCTGCAGAGGAACTTGGTTCAAAGGGGCATACAGTAGTATCCATCTGGACAGCTCACAGTTGTCCCCACATTAGTTGAGGATACCGGAGAGTAGTAGGTGTCTGACAAAGGGAGTGGAGGATATAAAGAAACAGGATCAGTTTGCTTGGCTCTTGCCTGATACCCAAATGCATTTTTAATTGCTTGAACTTCATTCAATTGATTTGATAAATGTTCAATTTTTTTCTCTAACTTTCTACTTGTTTGCTGCCAAGAAGTTTTTAAAACTTCATCTTTTTTTTCTCCTCCTCTGCTTTTAAAGATTTCTCTAATTTTTTATTTGTCTCTTACAAAGATATTTTTTTAGAGATTCTTCCTTTTTTCTGCTTGCCTGTTCATGCCATTTAAAATAACTTTGCCATTCCAATGGGCCAGTCTGACTTTTTTTGTACATAATTTAGTTCGTAAGTATTCTAACTTATCCAAGTTAAAAGTGTCACCTTGTGGCCATTGTTTATCCTTCTTATCCTTAGTCATATTTGTCAATTTTTGATATATTTGAAAGTATAAGGACCCTATCCATTACATATAATATAATTGGGAGTTCCTTTCTCAGGACCCTCCTTTTCCTCAACAGAATAATTTTGGCCCATTTTACCCACCACACAGACCACAGAGATTATAACTACTGCAAATTTATGTACCTCACTAAGACCACCAAGACCACAAAAACCACACAGATTATATTGTATTGTATTGTATTTTATGTCTTTATTTATATAGCACCATTAGTGTACATAGCGCTTCACAGTAGTACACTTGCAATCATATAAATAACAAATAATACAAATAACAGGTCATGGGAATAAGTGCTTCATACATTTGTATTAGACATGTGTGTGCTGTCTAGCCTACAGTAGAATAGTTATAGTTATTCAGTATATAGTTAGTGCAATATAGATAAAGTGCAGGAAATCCCCCCTCCCCCAAATACTGTACGGTAAGACACAGTGCTCCAATCCATAACTTGTTATAGTTATACTGTAGTTGTACAGTTATACTGTATATAATTTGACAGTACTGTAGTTATAGTCACATACAGTATTGTGAAATACTCAATGCCTTTAATGCACTTTAATGCACTATTTTTTTCTTTTCTTTTCACAGCTGCAGCACTACAGGAAGGGGGGGGGGCATGTGCAAAAGTATTGTACTGTGTGTATACTGTAGTAACTGTCAGTAATTTACCCTAACCCCCACCCGCTCTCAATGACAAAAGAACTACAGAATGCAATGCAGCCATTACGAAGAAGATATTGTAAATTTCGAAAAATAATTATTCATTTTTCCCTGATTATCCTGTACAAATAAAATTGTTCCTTCTTTAAATTATGTGTGTGTGTCTGGGAGGGGGGGGGGACTTTTCGTGCCTTTGCAGCCGCGGGTAGCCCTGCCCCTGGCCATCTCGGGATGCAGCGCTATGCATCCAAGCAACGCAATAGGCCCTGACATCCTCCAGCCTCCCCTCCTATCCCACTCCGTGCTGGTGACGCTGTTGCGTATCGCCTCCTTCTTCCGCTCTCCATAAAGATCCCGCGGTCTTCCATGTCTCCCTCATAATAATAATAATAATAATAGCATGTTCTTGTATAGCGCTGCTAGTTGTATGCAGCACTTTACAGAGACATTTTGCCTCAGGCTGAGGTCCCTGCCCCATGGAGCTTACAATCTATTTTTTGGCGCCTGAGGCACAGGGAGATAAAGTGACTTGCCCAAGGTCACAAGGAGCCGACACCGGGAATTGAACCAGGGTCCCCTGCTGCAAACTCAGTGCCAGTCAGTGTCTTTACTCACTGAGCCACTCCTTCTCCTCCTCTTAAAACCTTTCAACCAAAGTTCCCTCTTTCCTCATCACCATCACAAGCCTCCCCCAGTTACAGTACAAAGACAACAAGAATTCGAAATCCGCTCCATCATCGACTCTCGAGTCTCCAGAGGAAGAGTCCAATTCCTGGTGCACTGGAAAGGATACGGACCGGAGGAGCGTTCTTGGGTTTCACGGCAACAATTCCACTCCCCTGCCTTGCTCAGACGTTTCCACCAGAGATTTCCCCATAAGCCGTGAGAAAATTGTCCGGAGTCCGATCCTTGAGGGGGGGGGGTACTGTAAGGGACCCGGGGGGCACGGGCCGCGCAACGGGTCTCCTCCAATCCTCCCGCACCCGCCGCTGCCTCTCTTCTCTGCCCTGCTCCGGCGCGGTTGGGCCCCTCTCCTCCCCCCGCATCTGCTGGGTCTCTTCCGGGGCCCGCGCGCCCGCCGGTTGGCATTACAGGGTGCGCACAGACCCGCGCTTCTTGTGCCTTTGTGGCCTCGGGTAGCCCCGCCCCCGGCCGTCGCGGGACACCGCGCTATGCACCCAAGCAACGCAATAGGCGCTGACGTCCTCCAGCCTCACCTCCTATCCCACTCCCCGCTGGGGACGCACCTCCATTCCTCCCTCTCCCTCATTGGCCACTGCCAGGTATTTACTTCCTGCCTTCCCACTCAGTCAGTGCTCAGCATAATCTTCTGTAGCTCCGTGCTGTCTGTTTTTGTGCTTGGCTCTCTCTTGTGTTTTCCAGTCTCCTCGTTCCTGACCTGGCCTGCCTATGTACCCTCTCTGGATCTCGACCTCTGGCTTACGGACTTGACTACACTTACCTTTCTTCTCCTTGGACTCGGCAAACGGACACTCAACTATGCTTACCTCTCTTCTCCTCGGACTCGGCAAATGGATACCCACTATGCAGCTCTTTCTACTCCCAGACAATTGATTTACGGACTCGACAACGCTTCCCTCTATAATCCAGGATCCGGCAAGTACCCAACTAACCTTTCTCTATAGCCCAAAACCCAGCTAAACTCAATACCACAGTCCGGGCACGCCCCCGCTGCTGTGGGTGTGTGGGTCCTCCCTTCTCCACCTCAGTATCGGGGTCTTGTCAGATTTGTGGGCAGCATGAGCGTTACACATATGCGTTTCAACAAGGTTCCAATGAGCCATACACATATGTGCATAAATATGATGACACGCATATGCGTTTCAACAAGGTTCTAATGAAACATACACGCATGCGCATAAAATAAAAACAGTATGAAAAGAAGAGCGAGCCTACAGTAGCAAAAGTTGAACGTATTGAATAATAAATAATACATATAGAATGAAATGAAGGGTTTCTTAGCAGAGACATACTGTACACGCATGAGTGGAAAAAATATTTAACATTTGGAAGAAGAAGCGACGTTGTATTTTTATATTACTCCTTTTCCCTTTATTATCCTGTACAAATACAACACTTCATTTTTACAAAATATCTTTCCCATATACACCATACAGTATGAACTTGTAACGTTAATCTTCAAATTACAATTACACACACACTTGCAGAAATATACGGCAATTAAAGACAGGTTGAATTGCTATTCGATTTTTAAGACAACAACTCGCCCACTTGAGTTTCTCAACGGTATTGCAGACCGCGCTAAAATGCAATTTTCTGAACCCGATAAAAACCTGAGTCAACACGCATCTTAAGGTGGTACGGTTGGAAGAAATCGTGTGCCATCACATGGGTATTCCGTGGTATACACCGCATGATTTGTTCGAATAACGACTGCTGCATCTGTAGTTTATATGTAAAATGTTCATCTTACCTATATGACTCCACTTCACAACTTTCAAAGATTTGGGCCCCTTGGTTCCGTCATGCAGGTATATCCCCATATTTAGACTAAAATATTCTGAACGGTGTGATTTATGATGTACTTAAATTGTTGCTCACCATATTACATATGTATAAATGCTGTCCCCCTCCCCCTTAAATAGTAACATTTCAGAAGAGGAGTCCTTGCTCCGAGGAGCTTACAATCTAATTGGTCGGTAGGAAGAATGTAGAAAGACAGTAAGAGGGCATTCTGGTAAGTCTGTCTGCAGGGGGCCAAGCTTTATGTATCAAGTCTAATATTATCCACGGTGATACTCATATGCTTCTTTGACAAGTGTGCCTTAAGGGAGGTCTTAAAGGTGGATAGACAGGGTGCTAGTCAGGTATTGAGGGGAAGGGCATTTCAGAGGTGTGGGGCAGTCAGTGAGAAAGGTTTAAGGCAGGAGAGGGCTTTAGATAAAAAGGGGAGTAGAGAGAAGACATCCTTGAGCAGAACACAAGAGTTGAGATGGAGCATAGCGAGAAATTATGGCTGAGATGTAAGGTGGAGCAGAAGAGTGTAAAGCTTTGAAATTGAGGAGGAGAATTGAGTGTGAGATGCAGGATTTGATAGGAGAGTGATATCAGCAGGGGAGACGCTGAGACAGATTTGGGAAAGAGAATAAAATGTGTGTTCATGGCGCAAACTGAATGAAGTGAATAATAAAGTGATTGCATGGTAATAGATAATACCAGCCCTACTGAGTGATTTTGTGCACTTCTCCGTTGAACCAGGGTCTCATTGGTTAAACCGCCATCACAGATATATGTAGGAAGAAACACATAACCCCAGAAGAAGCCTACTGATTTGCCAAACTAGTTGGGCTTTTTGGTCCTTGGAGGCCACCATACCAACCCCTCTACAATCCAGCGCTGACGTCAGAGGTCTCCGGAGCGTCTTCTGGTGAGTGAAGCAGATGGGAGAGACTCTGTGTGGATGACGAGGCAGGACAAAAGTACCAGCTGCTGACGAGAGCGGAGTTAGGGTTGGAGTGCGCCCCAAGTCACTCCCTGCATGCTACCTTGGGGGAGAGTGTGTGTTTACCTTATCCCCTTTGTGTTGTTTATTGCTTGGAGATAAAAACGTTATTGCACCAGCATTTCTGTATGTGTTTCTTCCTACATGTATCTGTGATGGCGGTTTAACCTATGAGACCCTGGTTCAACTGAGGAGTGCAAAACATCCCTCAGCAGGGCTGGTATTATCTATTACCATGCAATAACTTAATTATTCACTTTATTATTCACTTTATTATTCACTTTATTATTCACTTTATTATTCACTTTATTATTCACTTCATTCAGTTTGCGCCATGAGCACACATTTTATTCACTTCCTGGGTTTTGCAGTTTGGAAACTGCAAGTGTTTTTGGCAGCACCTGATATACCGTATAATGCACATTAAGCATTGGAACATTGAACTTTAAACTGCTGTATATTTGTCACTTGTCACTAGTTTAAGTTTGCGCCTTATTTTCTTTATCTTAGATTTAGGAAAGAGTAGAGTGATTCTGGCAGCAGCATTTAGGATAGATTGCAGGGGAGACAGGTGAGAGGCAGGATATCTCAATTGATATATCAATTGATTCTTACAATAACATACTCATTATCGGAACTCCGCCACCCAGACTAAACTTCAAAGAGATATCATGGCCTCATGATACACTCAACTCCTTAAACTAAAGGCATTAACAGGTGCCTTACCTTGTCCATAGAGTTGAGTGCCCCAGTGAGAGCTTTAATCCAAGTGTCCGGGGTGTTGGAATCCCATGCCTCGTCGCCAAAGCTGTCATTTTTTTCAAACTCACAAACATGGGTTCGTGGATAATAAGTAGTTTATTGCCTGTACAGATTTAGAGTATGATCATACACACAAAAGTCAATGAGACTTTCTGCCAAAAGATTGTCTAAGCAGGCATTTTATACATTTTTGATTCCTGTGCTCAAAATAGGTTACTAACCTGAATATTATAACCACTCCTTAATTCTTAAACCAATCATCTTACAGATCATTAAAACCTGGTTAAAACTAGATTAAAACAGCTCTCTATAGGAACCAGGTATTTCTTGATACCAGGAATGTGGGCGTGTCTACTGTGAGTGAATCTCACTTACACCACACACACATTCTTACACACAAAATGGACACTAACGGGACAAAATGGAAACAGAACATCGCCTTTAATCCTTCTCCAGAGACACGCCCAGTCCATATCAATAATATCAACAGTATATTCATTTCAACAATATTACTTCATCACAAAGTTTGGAAATCGGGGTCCTCTGTTTATTCCACCCCACCTTGTCCACCCTCTCCCCATGTCCAGTTTTACAAGCATGTGTCATTACTGGGTGATAAATGTGTATCTTTAGATATATATGTTTTTGCACCAGAATGTTTACAAAGTTTGATGCACTGAGCTTTCTGATACGTACATGTTATCACTCTGTTTACCTATATTATATACCACTGAAATAATACCATGCCAATTAATATAATTTCTCAAAATACCAAGGTCCTAAACACCCCCCGAAAAAGACAAATAGCTCTTTCGGAGGCTAAAAGACTAGGGGAAGATATAATTATGTTACAAGAAATCCACCTGAAAAAAGAGGATCAATCACTGCTATTTAGTATTGATTATCCTTTAATCTATAACACATAATCCCCTACGGAAAAAAACGGCGTGGCTACACTCTTCCACAAAAATTTGAATTTCAAAGTAGACAAAATCAAAACTGATCTCGTTGGGAGAATTCTAGTTATCACAGGCTCATTGGATTCTACCCACCTAACAATAGTCAATATTTATGCACCTAATGAAAACCAAGAATCCTTTTGCCTGGAGTTAAATAACTTAGAAGGTGAACACATCTCACCATTGTCACCAAATGGAGATTTAAACGCAATAATGGATCCAAATGTAGACAAGTTTCCCAGTCCTCCATCACCACAAAAGATAGTTCCTTCCACTTGAGGACTTGTATACATGACCAAAGAACTGATGCTAGAAGATTCCTGCACATTAATGAACAATAAGGTATAGGACTTTTCCTTTTTCTCCCATCCTCATAATAGTTACTCACGAATAGATTATATCTTAGTAGATCAACAAATTAGCGATAATATCTCCTCAGCAACAATTGTGCCTTCTGCCTGGTCAGATCACTCTACACTTATGACTAAATTGGAGGGCCTTACAACAAAAAATAAAACAAGATCGTGGTCTTTAAAATGAATCTTTATTGGTTAACCCACATAATCTCCAATTACTCGAAGAGGAACTGGCCCAATACTTCGAAATAAATAACACCCCATAGGTCACTTCTTTTACCCTTTGGGAGGCACATAAATCAGTGATTAGAGGCAAGTTGATCGCTCTGGCTTCTCGGAAAAAAATAAATCGAAATATTAACACAAAAATTAACTGAACTAGAATCTATCCATAAAACGAACACCTCCCTGAAAAAACAACAGACAAATAATTTCAGTAAGAAGCCAATGAAATCTTCTGTTGATAAAAAACGTAGAGAAAGCTATACGATGGACTCAACAGAAATACTATGTAAAAAGCAACAAGGCAGATAGAATGCTTGCACGCATGTTAAAACAAAAACAATTACAAATTAATTGTATATTCACAAAAAATGGTTTGATATCCCACAACCCTAAAATCATAAGTGATGCATTAAAAAAAAATTATACATCCCTTTACAATTTACCTGGTCCAGTGGGTGACCTGGCCAAAAATAAAAGGGCAAAAATAATTCAGAATTTTCTAACAGAATGCCTACTCTCCACACTTGAACCGAATTATATAATAAATCTTGAAAAAACTATAGAGCCGCTTGAAATTTTGGAGGCAATTAAAACCATGAAAATTGGGAAGGCCCCTGGTCTGGTTGGATTTTACAACATTTACTACAAGAAATTTTCCACAATACTTCTCCCATATTTAACCAAGCATGAGATGCTTCTTGGCCTCTCCCCACCTAGAGATATGTAACGAGCAACTATAGTTATAATCCCAAAAGAAGGAAAATACCTCGTGATATGCTCTACCTACAGACTTTTTCCCTGTTAAATACAGACCTAAAATTATATGCAAAAATTTTGGCCACCAGACTGAATTTTATTCTCCCTAGATTGGTCCATCCAGATCAGGTGGGTTTTGTCCTTAACAACACAATGTGGCGGCAATACATGTGGCAAAACAAACAACATGCCCATCTCTTTTACTATCACTAGATGCAGAAAAAGCATTCGATAGATTATATTGGCAGTTTATAACACGATCCCGGTTATTACATGGTCTCATTCTGTGGACCCCGAGGACCGCATTATAACGGGGTTCAGCTGTATATTGGTAGTTTGTTTTTTTTATTATTATGTTCTTTATTTAGTGTTTGTATTTAGTATGCTGGCATTTTGGTGGTGTTTAAAATTTTGTATTTCTGGCTTTTGATTGGTGTTTGCTTTTTAATGTTGGATTATTTTGAGACTTTTGTTTTAGAATAATGCAGTTTATTTGGATATTTATTTAATTTATTCAAAGTTTTGTTTTGGTGTTTTAATTGTTTATTCTGGTCTTTATTTTGGATTTGATTAATTGATTGGTGTTTATTTTGTTGTGTTTACTTCTTAATTTGTTTATATTTTATGATTGTTTGGAATGCCTAGGAGGTTGTTTGTGATTGTTTGAAATGCATAGGAGATTGTTTGTAATTGTTTTTTGACCATTGACTGGCATAGTGTTAAATCATGCTCATATTAAATGGACATGGTGTAACACAGTGACATTCAATTGTTTTATTTCCATTTGTTATGTATTTAGTTGGCTATGTGCTGTGTTTTATTTGGCAATGTTATGTATTTTATTTGAGCCTGTTTTTTTATTCCTTCACCAGTTCTTGCTATAGTGGGAAATCATGCCCATATTATATGAGCACGATGTACCCACTGTACCAATGAATAGGTGAAGGGTGGGTATAGTGGGTCCGGAATGGTTGGTTAGGCATCCCGGGTGGGTATCGGGGCAGGGTGGGTTAACCCCTTAATTACTATAGCGGTTATTAACCGCTAAGGTGATTAAGGGGCTAGGGGCCATTAGATTGTATTTATTATGTAATCTTGCTGAAATCGAGGGACATGGCCCTGCAGTAAGCTGACAAGGACGCCCTTCACATTGCCAGGGGTAAGTAGAACTGTTTTTATTTACTTTATTTATGCTGCATGGCTAATGTTGTGTTTAATAACAGGCAAATAATCTATTATCCATATCTGGATAATAGTTATTTTGCAGATTACTGTACTGTATGTGTTAGGGGGGTGTATTTTTTTAAATGTAGGCCATATTTTTGTTTTTTAAATACAGGATTGGTACCACAGGCCAGTGTGGCCCCACAGGGACCACCCAAGGACCCACGGACACATGCAGAGAGGAACCGGGGAACCCTACGAGGCCCCAGGGTGCACTGTGGGGTCTGCGGAAACCGGTCGAGGCCACTCGGGGTATTAATTGTGTGTGTAAAAATTAAATATTGGTTTTACGGTATGTGGGAGCACAGGAGGTGGGTTGTGTATTGGTGTTTATTAGATATTTGTCACGCCTGTATGCCCACAGACCTGGCAAGACCCCAATACTGAGGTGGGAATGGTATTACCACACACCCACAGCAGTGGGGTCAAGCCCGGAGTGTGGTATGGCGTTGCTGGGCCTGTTGGAAAATAGTTAGTATACTTGCAACGTCTTGGTGGTATAACGTAAGAATGGTCGTGTCCATGCGCCAAAGTCCAGGGATCCAGAAAGCAGAGTAGTCAAGTTCTTAAGCCAAGTCCAAGTGTTCCAGAGGTCAGCAAAGTAGAGTTCCTAGCAAGGTTCAAGGGTAACAGAGAGCAAGGTAGTCCAGGACGAGCAGGGGTCACAACCAGGGGAATCCAAAGATAAGCAGGAGCAGGTACAGGCTGGAACACAGAGAGAGCAAAGCATAGGACTGCACACACAGGGATAACAGGAAATATGCAGAGCAATGATAGAAGACAGACAGGGGTTATAATGGAGGGAACACCAATAGGAGAGAGAGGAGGAGCAGAGGGAGAAGTGGGAGACAGCAAGAATAGGTCAGGAGGAGAAGAGGAGGAGACAGGAGAGTCAGACAGAGAGATTGCTTGCAGGGCATGGGAGGAGGAGTTCAGAGACTAACAGGCTTTAGAAAAGGAGCGTGTGTGCGCGCCCTCTGTAAACTGAGAGTGCGCGCGCACAGGCTGCGTCACGAGACGCACGGAACGCCGCGCCGCGGACACACCTGCGGAGGGGAACGGAGAAACGGAGGGGATAGCCACCAGAGGTGAGGGGTTGGAAGCGGACACTGAGGGGGCCGGAGTGCGGGGAGTGTCGCCACAGGAGCTCGGGGAACGTGCGGGTGTACGAGACTTGCGGGGCGCACGCTGGGAACGGCGCCAGAGGCTGCCGGAGCGGGACGGGAGTGGGTAAGCGAAGGAAGGTTGGCAGGGGAAGGGACAGAGAGGGTGACGTCAGGAGCATAAGAAGGGGAAGAAATCCCCTGAACCGTCACAGTATCCCCCCCCTTGAGGATCGATCTCTGAGCGATCCAACCAAGGTTTTTGCGGAAATTTTTGATGAAATTGTTGGAGTAATCTTGGGGCATGGATATGACATGCTGGTACCCATGAACGTTCTTCTGGACCATAGCCCTTCCAGTGGACAAGGAACTGGTGTTTGTTTTTAGACCAGCGAGAATCAACGAGGGATTGGACCTTGTACTCTTGTTGTCCTAGGATGGAGACTGGACTAGGTTTACGAGAGGGATCCGGAAAGTGTGAACTGTGTACAAAGGGCTTAAGGAGGGAGACGTGAAACACGGAAGGAATCCTCATGGTGGGGGGTAGGTCAAGACGATAAGCGACTGGGTTGATTTTCTCTAGGATCTTGAATGGGTCCAGAAATCTTGGAGATAGTTTAGGCGATGGCGTTTTGAGCCTGATATTCCTAGAGTACAACAACACCCTGTCACCAAGCTTGAAAGAAGGCCCAGGTTGACGATGACGATCCGCCTTGATATTTGGTTTGGCAACCGCAGATTGTAGAGTTTTGAGGATCCTTTTCCAAGATTCCTGTAGGGTCGTAACATGAGAGTCGGCCGAAGGAATGCCCGAAGGGGAAGAAGAGAGAGGAAGACTACTGGGGTGGAAGCCGAAATTAATAAAAAAGGGAGACTCATTTTTGAGGGAGTTGATTGCAAATTCGGCCCATGGCAAGAGATCCACCCAGTTGTCCTGTGAGTCAGATACGAAGCATCTTAGATATTGTTATAGGGTTTGATTCATCCTTTCGGTCTGACCATTGGTTTGAGGATGGTATCCAGAGGAGAACAGGAGAGAAATTCCGAGTCTCTGGGAAAATGCCCGCCAGAACTTAGAGATTAATTGAGATCCACGGTCAGAGACAATAGAAATGGGAACGCCATGTAATCTGAAAATTTCTTTGGAAAAAACATCGGCCAGAGTAGCAGAATTAGGAATGCCCTTGAGGGGAATAAAGTGTGAATGTTTCGAGAATCAGTCTACTACGACCAGAATGGTGTTCATTCCTTTGGAATTGGGCAATTCGACAATGAAATCCATTGAGATATGTTTCCAGGGTTGTTCCGGAATGGGAAGCGGCCAGAGAAGGCCAGAAGGTTTGTGGTGGAGCGTTTTACTCTGGGCACATAGAGGACAGGCACTAGTAAAGTCGAAAATGTCTTTGTTCATCTTCGGCCACCAAAATGTCCGTTTAATAAGATCTGCTGTCCTTTTGAAGCCAGGATGACCAGCAGCTCTAGAAGAATGACCCCAAAGTAAAATTTTATGGCGAAAGCGTGGAGCTGCGTATAAGCGCCCTTCTGGTACCCTGAACCTACTGGGAATGTGAGCTTGAACTTTGTTGATTTCGTCCAACATATCGAAGTTGTTAGCGGAAATTATACATTTGGCAGGAAGGATAGGTTCCGTGGTTTCAACAGCTTCAGTTTCCGTGGCAAACTGGTGGGAGAGGGCGTCTGCTTTGACATTTTTGGTACCAGGAATGTATGAAATGGTATAGTTAAAGCGGGAAAAGAAGAGACACCACCGAGCTTGGTGGGATCCCAGACGTCGGGCCCCCTCAATATACAGCAAATTTCTGTGGTCGGTGAGGATAGAAACCGGTTCCTTAGTACCTTCCAAAAGATGCCTCCATTCTTGGAGAGCCAGTTTAATTGCCAAAAGTTCACGATTACCAACATCATAATTCCTTTCGGCAGGAGAAAATTTCTGTGAAAAAAAACCACAGAGATGGAGTTTTTCTTGGGGAGAAGACCTCAGGGAAAGAACAGCACCAGCTCCCACGTCTGAGGTGTCGAGCTCCAAAGTGAAGGGGATGGAGGTGTCTAGATTGCGTAAGATGGGTGCGGACACAAAAGCTTTCATGAGCACCTCAAAAGCAAGAATAGCCTCTGGGGACCAGGCGGTGGTAACGGCGTCTTTCTTGGTCAATGCGGTGATGGGAAGAGCAATAGAAGAATTTTTTTGGATGAATTTCCTGTAATAGTTGGCAAAGCCGAGAAAACGCTGCACAGCCTTGAGTGAATTAGGCAGCGGCCAATCGAGAACGGCTTTTAGTTTTTCTGGATCCATAGAGAAGCCTTGGCTGGAGATGATGTAGCCTAGGAAGGCAGTAGAGGTCTGGTGGAACAAACATTTATCCATCTTGGCATATAGGCTGTTAGAACGGAGCCTAGACAGCACTAGTTTGGTATGTTGCATGTGTTCCTCCAGGTCTTTAGAAAAAATGAGAATGTCATCCAGATATACTATGACAAAGGTTCCCAACACATCGCGGAAGATGTCGTTCATGAATTCTTGAAAGACGGCAGGAGCATTGCATAAACCAAAGGGCATAACAAGATACTCATAGTGTCCTGATCGTGTATTAAATACTGTTTTCCACTCGTCCCCCTCCCTTATGCGAATGAGATTATAGGCACCTTTTAAGTTGAGCTTTGAGAATATAGAGGCCCCCTGGAGACGGCTGAACAGTTCAGAGATTAAAGGAAGGGGATACCGATTCTTTACCGTGATCTTATTGAGCCCGCGAAAGTCAATGCACGGCCTAAGTGATCCATCCTTCTTCTTCACAAAGAAGAAGCCAGCTCCAGCAGGGGAGGTAGAGTTGCGGATGAATCCTTTTTCCAAATTTTCTTGAATGTACTGTAGGACGTCATGGCCTCGGTTTCCGGAACAGACAGAGGGTACGACTTAGACTTAGGCAGGATGGTCCCAGGAATCAAATCGATAGGACAATCGTACGGGCGATGGGGAATGTGACATAGTCCAAAGATGTTAGGCAGCTTTCTGCCCCATTTTAGGTCAGAAAGTGCAGGAATAGTTAAAAATGATCCATTCCACAGCTTCACATTAACTCAGGCTGCTGGATGGAAAATCCAGACCACAGATTACAATGGGTCTAGTTCTCCCTCACCTGCTCTTCTAATCACATGCACAGGTATTTAGAGCAGAGAGGTTTGCATTTCAGTCTCTCTCCTTAGAGCCTAGGGGCTGGGGGTGTCGCTGCTCCCCTGCATCCAGTTTCGGGGTGGACGGCCCCTCCAAGTATCACAGTACCAGATGATTTGCCTGGACACTTGGGACCGAGTTCCCACCACGAACAGATAAGACAAACAAATATGTATTGCTGTTTCTAAAAGACTATGCTGTATCTAGTGACCCTAAATGAGAGGGCATTGTTTTAAGCTGGGGAACCAGGTTAGTTGGCCCAGCAGCAGTTAGAGGCTGATTATGATGTGTAGTTAGATCCCTGAAAGGGATAGGATTTTGTTTATATAATTTGGTTTCTTGTTACTTGAAATAACAGTGTGGGAAATACTATGACACTGATATAAGTGAACCGCTGAATGAAAATGTCTGCGTGCCTCTAACCTACACATGTTAAAGCTGCAGTCCCTTACTTGGATGAAAATAAAGCAGGCAGCAGCCTGAGTTAAGCAACGTAATACTTTGCATGTTCCTGTTTGTTGTATAATTAACCCTAGAAGACTGTGTCGGGAAGAACCCAGACAGACGTCAGCGCTACAAAAGAGGGGTGTTTGTCACAGGAGGCAGAACCTCAGCTTGTACCTTGTTGAACACATCCAAGTACTCATGATACATGGTTGGCAGGATCAATAGATTAGAAGGAATGGAATCCAGGCCGGCAAGCACCGCAACAGAAGACACTGCAGGAGCTGAATCCACGGACGAAGGCCACTGCATGGGCAGGGTACCGGTCCAATCAATGCGCGGATTGTGGAGTTGAAGCCAAGGCAATCCTAAAATAAGTTGGACAGTAGGAGATTGAAAAATGTCGAAGATTATTACCTCCTTATGACCGTCGGCCAAGGTCAATGTGAGAGGAATAGACTCCCAAATGATAAATGCTGTCTGGAGTGGTTGGCCAGCGATGGCCTCGAGACCAATGGGAGTTTTCCTTCTGACCATAGGAATTTGATTCTCTGAAGTGAAGTTCTGGTCCAGGAAGTTACCACCAGATCCAGAATCTATGAAAGATTTTACCTGCAGGAAAAGGTTAGGACCCTCCAGAGTGGCAGGAAGCAAAAACTTCTTTGGGAGAGTTTCGGGGAGAGAGGGGCAAGGAGAGACAGTACCCAGTAGAAGCCCCTCTAGCTTTACTGGGTGTGCCCGTTTCCCGGTTTCAGAGGACAATTCTGGAGATGATGTTCCGGAGAAGCACAGTAGAAGCAGATCTATTCAGACGGCGTCGTGTTCTTTCCGTGGCCCGAAGTTGCTGACTGCCGACTTGCATCGGCTCCGGAGCCTCTAGTGACAGGAGAGGTGTTGTAGGCAACCTGTGAGAGAAAACAGGAAAAAAGTGATGCATCCAAATTGGTCAAAGTTCCTCAATAGTATATATAAATGATACTGGATAGCAATGGAAAGTCCATGAATAATATGGCAATTGTCAGGTACGGGCTAGGAGTCTAGTGGGGTCCACATGACCAACACAGTTGAAACACCATAACAGCCCCCCCTAGTAACCAATATAAAATGAAAAAAGGCACTGGTAAACATATGCATATATGAAAGGGCGCTCTGGCCCTGTTACCTTAGTGCTTGCAGGACTTCCAGATATCCAGGGCGTGCAGTTCATCCAGGTAGATAGCCAGCAGGAAGATAGGTGAAGATGTGTTGCACTGCCTCATTTTCCAACTCCCATAGAGACCGGAAAAAATACAAAGTGAGCACTCAGCTGAACAATAGGTCAGGTTTATTGCAGGGTGGTGCAGCAAAGGGACAACAAAGCCACACGAACGCACCTACGTGTTTCGTGCACGAGGCACTTGCCTCGTGCACGAAACGCGTAGGTGCGTTTGTGTGGCTTTGTTGTCCCTTTGCTGCACCACCCTGCAATAAACCTGACCTGTTGTTCAGCAGAGTGCTCACTTTGTATTTTTTCCGGTCTCTATGGGAGTTGGAAAATGAGGCAGTGCAACACATCTTCACCTATCTTCCAACCTGTGAGAGACAACAGAGGAAGAAAGAGAGCGAGAACAGTGCCTCTCGTGCCGTCGCTCCTGAGTACGCTGATCCATGCGTACGCTAAAGGTAATCAACTCCTCCAGGGACGAAGGCCGGGCATGAGTAGCAAGGTCATCTTTCAAGGTATCTGAGAGTCCGTGCCAGTACGCGGCGGCGAGTGCCTCATCATTCCATTGGGTCTCAGTGGCAAGAGTGCGGAACTCAATGGCGTATTTGGCAGCAGATCTTCAGGCCTGTGAAATATGGAAGAGAGAGAATGCGGCTGTCTCGCGCCGTGCAGGAGTATCAAACACTTGTTGAAACTCGCGTCTGAACAAAGGGTAATCTTGAGTTAATTCGCTTTTACGTTCCCAGAGGGGGGAAGCCCAGGCGAGGGTGTCTCCGGCGAGCAAGGCGTACATGTATGCTACCTTAGAACGGCCAGTGGGAAACAGGGAGGGGGACATCTCGAATTGCACCTCGCATTGGTTTAAGAAACCGCAGCAGGCGAGGGCGTCCCCATCATAGCGATTAGGTGAAGGAATACGGGGTCCAGAGCTCGCATAGGTTGTGGCAACCGAGGGTGCTGGAGCCATGGGAATCTCCGGAAGGGAGATTTTAGCCAATTGCTTGTTGCTCACAAATTGTAAGGCCTCTATAGAAATACCTGTACCCACCTCAGGGGGGTCTGCGTTTGTTGGGCTCTGCATAATGTCATGCCTGTAAGCCCGCTGACATGGCAAGACCCCAATACTGAGGTGGGAATGGTATTACCACAAACCCACAGCAGTGAGGTCAAGCCCGGATTGTGGTATGGCGTTGCTGGGCCTGTTGGAAAATAGTTAGTATACTTGCAACGTCTTGGTGTATTAACGTAAGAATGGTCGTGTCCGTGTGCCAAAGTCCAGGGATCCAGAAAGCAGAGTAGTCAAGTTCGAGAGCCAAGTCCAAGGGTTCCAGAGGTCAGCAGAATAGAGTTCGTAGCAAGGTTCAAGGGTAACAGAGAGCAAGGTAGTCCAGGACGAGCAGGGGTCAAAACCAGGGGAATCCAAAGATAAGCAGGAGCAGGTACAGGCTGGAACACAGAGAGAGCAAAGCATAGGACTGCACACACAGGGATGACAGAAACTATGCAGAGCAATGATAGAGAGGACAGACAGGGATTATAAAGGAGGGAACACCAATTGGAGAGAGAGGAGGAGCAGAGGGAGAAGTGGGAGACAGCAGGGATAGGTCAGGAGGAGAAGAGGAGGAGACAGGAGAGTCAGACAGAGAGATTGCTTGCAGGGCATGGGAGGAGGAGTTCAGAGACTAACAGGCTTTAGAAAAGGAGCGTGTGCGCGCGCCCTCTGTAAACTGAGAGTGCGCGCGCACAGGCTGCGTCACGAGACGCACGGAGCGCCGCGCCGCGGACACACCTGCGGAGGGGAACAGAGAAACGGAGGGGACATCCACCAGAGGTGAGGGAATGGAAGCGGACACTGAGGGGACCTGAGAGCAGGGAGTGTCGCCGCAGGAGCTCGAGGAACGTGCAGGTGCGCGAGACTTGTGGGGCGCACCTTCACCCACCCCCGCTATCCACAATAAGCCTGGCACAGGTGTTTAACCCCTTCATTGCCTTAGCTAATATCCGCTAAGGTAATGAAGCTGCTTTAATGTCATTTTTATTAATAGTGTGTGGGAGCAGGGGGTCTCCTGAGCCGATCCGCTTTGATTTCAGCCTCAGGGACCCCTGCTTCCCAAGTTACAGGTCATGGTATTTTAATCACCCGGTTACGTCCCGCTGACCTTTTAAAAATGACGGCAGTGCAGGCACCCGATGCCCCATACCAGGGCCTGTAACTCGGGAAGCAGGGTGTCCCTGAGCTGAACCACTTTGATTTCAGCCTCAGGAACCCCCTGATTTCCAATTACAAGCCCTGGTATGGGGCATCGGGTGCAGGTACCACCGCCATTTTTAAAGCGTTCGCGTGAAATAACCAGGGGATTTAAATACCAGGGCCAATAACTCGGGAAGCAGGGGGTCCCCGATGCTGAAATCAAAGTGGTTCAGCTCAGGAGACTCCCTGCTCCCACACACTATTAATTAAAATTACAATAAAGCAGCTTCATTAAAATAGCAGATAGCCGCTATTGTAATGAATTTTTAAATGGTTTAAATTTGTGTTTTAATATTAGTGTATATGAGCAGGGGGTCTCCAGAGCAGAACTGCATTGATTTGAGGACCGGGGGCCCACTGATTCCAGAAATACAGACCCCGTTATGGGGTGCCAGTATCTCCTCTGCATTTAAATGCCCCGTGTCACGTGACCGTGGGAATCCAAAGTATAGGAGATACCGGCACCCCATAACGGGACCTATATCTCGGGAATCAGGGGGTCCCCGGACCTGAAACCAATGCGGTTCTGTTCCTGAGACCCCCTGCTCATCTACAGTAGCGACATATCTTATTGCACTAAATACCGGCGGCATGCCGGGATCTGCCCCAGCTGCCGCCAGTAATGCACGCGCGCCGCCGCGTTTCCCCACTCACCCCCCCTCCTCCATCGCGCGCAATTTACACACCCTTCCGGACCCCTGTACCCCATCTGCTCTGCCACTCTGCTTCCCCGAACCCCCGCTTACCTTAATTTCATCTCCAGGGGTGTCGGGGAAGCCTGGGGAAGCCGGGGAAGACGGGGAAGCCGGGCGCGCCTGTGACTGTGACGTCACAGTGCGCCGCCACGCGCCGCGGCTACCCGCTTCCCAGCCACATACAGCCAGCGGCTTTTGCTCGAATAAGAGCTGCCGCTGCTGTACATTATTCTTAAAATTTAAATGAAAAAAAAAGGGTAAGGCCTTTTCGGAGAGCCAATCCTTTCGCCGCCAGCTACTCGCCATTTCTGCAAATGTTGCTATCACTGGTATTCGGGCCTTTTAGCATACTGTGATAACAACGCTGTCAAAAATGGCGATTTAAAAATCAAGGCGACTTTATTCAGCCTTTACTGCATGAGGCCCCTAGTGTTTAACAAAACTGCTCTTAGGCCCTTATTGATTATTTGCTTTTCTATTCTGGATACTATTTTAATCCCAATCATATTAATAGAGTTGAATTCTTCTTTTGAAAGAAAATACTGTCAAGCGCTTCGGTGTATAGTAAACCCACCCAAAGGTGTCCAGGTCATCATGTGGGGCTGTATAGAGGAAGCAGTAAAGGGCCACGAGGGTGACTGGAGTGTCTGAGTAAGGCAATGACCCTTACCTTAAACTCAGCTCCTGGTCTGGGTCCCGCTGTCCTCTGTATTCAGCTCCTGCGTGCAGCCATCAATATGGAAACAGATGCATGGTGAAAGTTCTGGCGCCACTGCGCATGACAGACTCCACAGGCTCCCGGATGGATTCAAAAAACTTTATTGGCACAACAGCAACACACTAAGGCTACACCACGATCTCCCCCTCTACGCGTTTCACCCTCTTGCTAGGGCTTCGTCTCGTTGTCTTCGTCTCATTGTTGCAGTATATCCTTTGCTTCTGCTTTCATTCTCCCTCATTACTTGTTCTTTCCCCCCACCCCCACCCATACACCCCCATACCTGCCCACCCCCCACCCCCCTTTTCCCTTTCTCTCCTCCCCCTATCCCTTGCTTTTATTTTTTCATTGATCTTTCCTGAAATTAATCAGACTCTGGTTAGTAAGTCTTATACAAATGTTTGAATAATGGATTTATTACCTATAATGCATAACCTAGATAATATGTTTCAAGACTGCTTTAATATACAGAGACCAGGAACATCACATTTCTTCTAGGTGTTGTAAACAGTTTTTTTTAACATTTTTTAAATATACCCTTCATGTTAGTAAGGAATCACAGTATGAGCTATATATGGCTGTTATAGTCAGAACAGATATGATCGCAGCTTGGCTCCTAGATACAATGTATATGTGGAGTATGTGTTGATTATACAGACGCATTAACATGTTAAAAAATCAATGAAGGGGTTAATGATTTTAGATATTTTTGCGGGCTTTTTTGCCTTTAAATCTGCAGGCTCACACCACATCTCCCCACTCCGAGACGAAGCCCTAGCAAGAGGGTGAAACGCGTAGAGGGGGAGATCGTGGTGTAGCCCTAGTGTGTTGCTGTTGTGCCAATAAAGTTTTTTGAATCCATCCGGGAGCCTGTGGAGTCTGTCATGCGCAGTGGCGCCAGAACTTTCACCATGCATCTGAATTCTTCTTTAGCTGATTTTTGCTATTGTGAGGAAAGATCTCTAGGGAATACAGTATATTGCAGGTTTTTTTTAACACCATGTAAATACCTAATTTTGCAACATTTAAAAATATGCATAAACACATATTTGGATTAACAGAAACTAAAGTGTTATTTTGTATGATTTGCACATGTGAAAACTGTTTAATGACTATGGTGAGATTGTTCACCTTCTAAAATGTAGATTTTCTCACAGAAATGTTCTCACGGTTTAATGAATGTACTCTCAGGTCCAGACGCATAAGCTATGTTAAGCTATTGAACATATTGTTAACCTAAATAACATCAGATTAATTAAGTAATAATCCCCGAAGAACAGGGCATTACTGGCCAATAATGCCCTTGCTGGAAGAGTTGAAGGCCCGAGGCGAAGCCGAGGGACTTTAACCCAGCCAGGGCATTATTGGCCAGTAATGCCCTGTTCTTCGGGGGTTATTACTATTATAGGCTAATAGTGTTAAAATTGATCAGCGACGACTCTGTCTGCAACAATTTTCATCAGCGTTAGTTATAAATAATAGAAATGTCATAAGGTAATACACAATTACATATACCATTAACGCAGCAATATTGCTCGCAACAGCAATGTCTCCCAGCATCTCCCACTGCAACTACTGGCAATATGGCTGCGCGGCTTCAAATGGCTTTGCGTTGCTATGCCAACGGGAACGTGACGTGACGTAACAGCATCACGTGACGCCCGTTGCTATGACAATGAGACGCTACATGATGTCACGATGTCACGCGGTGCCACGTTGTCATGGCAACTTGACACCGCATGACGTTACATAGCATCCCGTTATCATGGCAACACAGTGTCAATTAAAAAAAAAATCTCCAGGTTGGCCGTCAGTTGAAGGTGGCAACCCTGATTCTGCTGCTTAAATTACTGATTGGATAATGCCCGGAATTTTAACAGAGAGCAGGGTTTTCAATAATGCCCTGAATTTTACTGCTTTAGCCTATAATCGTAAATAATGCATATCCACTAAAGAGAATAATGTTAACTCAGTGTCACTTCTTGAAATAAACGTATGGTTAATTTTTGTTCTGGCCATTTCTGCTAATGTTATGCAAAGGATGCATATCCCCTAACATTGCATATTCACTAAAGGCTGTTCAGGGTAGCACAGGGAATTGCTGTTAGATTATTTAGGTCTTCCCTAAAGGTGGCGCGCCATCCAGCCCCTGAAATCTAGGTTACCTTTATGTGAGACAGGCTTAACACCAGTTTATATGAAATTAACAGGATGTAATGCTAACTTACTCAAAGGAAGGTAATGCTAATATAACTCAATGTTAAGCCTATGCTAATGAGATACGCATATAATATTTGTGGATGGGTGTTAAATTTCAGGAAAAAGTGCACATTACCAATTTTGGTAACCTGTCATTATTTGCCCCGATTTTAACAGAGCTTAAGTACATCTGGGGCTCAGTGTTTAGAGGATTCCTTATGCTCACTTTTAACAGATCATTCTTTTGTTGTCAACAGGCCCTGCTTAGTATTATTGCTAATAGACTGGACTTAGCATTGCTGTGTACAGAGTTAACAGACCCATCTTATTATTACAATACATGGCTGTTCTTCAGGGAGAAAAAATGCTCTACCATATACTGACAGTGATGTAAAGTGGATCCTACTGTGAGAAAGACAAAGTGGTGCTTATAAACAGACACAGTGACAATATTAACTTAGAGATTTATAAAGAAGAGCCAGAATGCCATCCGCTAGCAAGGAAATAAAGACTATGAGGGTGATGATTCAATGTGAAAAAAGTGTGAATAGAAGCTTGTTTTGATGCATTAAAAAGAAAAAGACAGTGTGAAAACAGCGCTATAAATAGTGAAATATAAATTAAATATTAAACCCTAGTGTAGGTGGAATTAGGCCGCCAGGTGAGTGCTGATTGTACAATCAGACACTTGGATACAGTAAAGAAAAAGAAAACCGGTGCCTTACAAGTTCAGTAGGATATAGGAAGTCCAAAATGATATCATTAAAGTCCCCACAAAGTCCTCTGTAGCAAAAATAATGAAAGAATTGCTGTGCAGCTCCCACCATGCATGAAGAGTTATGTGGAGAAAAAACAAACAAACAAAATTATGGTGCAGTATGTCAAACTAATATAACTGACAAGATGACCCAAAACACTAATGACAAAACAAGACAGACAAACTAAACAGATAATAGCAAGGCTAATAATGATAAAAAGCTAATTTAATTAAACAACATAAATGAAGGGTTCCAGAAGACTGGAAAATCGCCAGGTCCAGATATTGTAAAATTGGGACCCTACTCACAAGATGTCAAATTGTAACAGGCAATGGAGATAAACGCTGTGCTGCTCATCCACTGCAGTGGCAACCGAAGCGCCTTCCTGTGATTCCCCTGCCTCTGATGGATGCCGCGTCACTATGGGGCGGGACCTCCAGGCGGATGTCACGTAACTGGAAGGCGGGACTTCCTGGAACGGCGTTTTTTTCAACTGCAAGCCTGGATCAACTACACATCTTCTTTCACCAACAGACAGCTCTAAAAGAACTTCCCTACGCGTTTCATGCGCCTGTGCGCAATTCCTCAGGGGATTGTTCTTTTAACTAATATAACTGACAAGATGACCCAAAACACTAACGACAAATCCTGAGGTTTTAAATTCGGGAGCCATGCTCGGATCGCGCTATAACGGGGTTGAGCTGTATATACACCCCAGGCTCCCAAGTGGCGGAGGATTAGGCCTCCTGTTTGCCACACAGGTATAGCAGCACATAGTCATAGACATAGTCGCCCTGACACAGGGGGAAAGGGGGCTACATTTAAAGTAAAGTTTGACCTTATTTTCTTTGCTCATGAATGCCATTTTTGTAAGGTACTGTAACACACGTATATATCCTATATCTCATCTAGTGATTTTTTTATTTGGTTATAAAAACTGCATTTCGGGGTAGAACTCATCTACCCAAAATGTCAATGCAAATATATTGTAACAAATGGCACCCTTATGTAGCTCTGACGTCTGTCTGGGCTTGTCACGGCATGGTCTTCTAGGGTTTTTTAAAGTGAAAAGAGGACAACACGTAGCATCATATTGCGTAATTTAGGCATCTGCCCTTTTTATTTCATCCCAGAAGGGACTTTGACACACACATTGGGGCACTCAGCCCTTGATCTTCAGTGGTTATTCTTATACTGTATCAGTGACATTCTATATTTCAGTCAATCAAGAAACAAAATCATAAAAGTAAAGCCCACTCCTTCATATGAGACTGGCTAAACATTGTTCCAGCCCTTTCTAACTGGTTGCTGCCTGCTAAACTGGTTATCAGCTTTAAAGCTGCAGTACAAGCTGCAAAAAAAATAATTCCATTCAATATATTTATCAATACAGGAGGGCCCCGGGTACACGGCGGGTTCCATTCCAGGGGCCCGCCATATAGTGAAAATCGCCGGAAAGCGGATCCGGCGATTTTCAGTTGTTTGCATGCGCAAATCGGCATTTGCGCCGTTCTGCGCATGCGCGACCTATGGTCTACGCGTGCAAACTACAATATGCGTGTGCAACCTACGGTCTGCGCATGCGCGCCAGGCGCAACCACCCTTTCTGCGCATGCGCGACTGAGGATCCAAGATGGCGGCGTATCAACGGATCGCCGAAAAGCGGAGCGCCGAGAAGCGGGGCCCTGCTGTACAATCTGCACTCTGACAAGTGTTTAGCTAAGTTGCTGATTGATCCGTTCTCCTGTAATCGATCGCTTTTCTCAGGGTTATGACATTCAGTTATTGCTGGACTACATTACCCAGAATGCAAAGTTCTGTGTGGAAGATCATGTGACCAGGCAGTTACTAGATACAATTCGTGCACTGCTAGAGAGAGAGCAGAGCTCAAGAGCCAGAGCCTGTCAGAAAGGGAAGGGAGTGGGACTGTAAATGGTTTCTATACAGCCGCGGCCCCTTTTATTCTAACACTTTGCTAATATTTTCCGGTGACTTTTTCCGAATGCCACGCGCTTCGCCGCGTTCTTGCGGCATTCGTGCCATATTCATGTCGCAATCATGCCGGCGTCACCCGCGCTTGATCTGTTTAATGAGAATGTTTTGGATTTAATTGGTTGCAATTCTTCACGTATCCGCCAGGTGGCAGATATTCATGAATTGTAATGCGCATGCGCTTCAATAATGTGTCGACTTGCAGGTGTTTAAAAAATACCACAGTGGTCCTTTGTGAATTGACCTTGGTACTGAAGAAGTTGTACAACATTGTATCTATTTAGGCGTTTCATATTAAAAACTAAATGCAAAGTGTCTGGTGTTCTATTCCATTGTCCAGAGAGATTCAGAGATGAGTACACCACTGCTGTCCATGTTCCAAAAGCCCAACATAATGTACGCTTATTTAATATGGTCAGTAATTAGCCTCAAAATGGCTCTTCACCAGACTATCGCGTAGGTTCCTTGACCTGCGGCTAGTCATTTCGGGGTAGAGTTTCAATATTTCCTTTAGGTCTTCGTCAGCCCTGAGAATGTACCAATATTTTTGGAAGACATTCTTAGCACGATCCCAATGCTGATTAAAGGTACCAATGAACCTGATTGTATTTTTCTGTTCTGCGACAATTTTGTCTTTTAGGAGATCTGCCCTAGGTGTATTTCTAGCTCTTTTGTAGGCCCTACGTATAGTATTGTTGCTATACCCTCTGGCCATGAACCTATTCAAGGAAGCTACGCGACAGTCTGGTGAAGAGCCATTTTGAGGCTAATGTTAATCAAACATGGCTACCAAACAAACCACCCGGATGTTTCAGCTGTCATAGCTGTAAGGCATGTCAGGTCATCAAAAATACCAAAACCTTCAATAACTGGAACGACACACGGACTTTCACAATCAGAAAGTTTATTAATTGCAAGACACCAGTTGTCATATACATGGCAGAGTGTATATGCACCAAGAAATACATTGGCAAGACCAGACGCCCATTCAGAATCCGGGTACTGGAACATCTTGGCAGTATCAGGAATGGTTTGGACACACCGGTGGCCACACACGTTAATGAATATCACCAAGGGGACCTCACGGTACTTACCTTTAAGGGAATTGATCAGCTCTCAATGGGTATCAGGAAGGGTAACTGGGACGAGGCATTATTAAAACTGGAATCGCGCTGGATATATACTCTCCATACCCTGTCCCCTAGGGGACTAAATGAGGGATTTGTATTTAGTCCCTTAATTTAACTCCCCCTTACAATGTTTAGCACCATACCCACCTAGTCACTGTTCTGACGGAGGCTATTTACCTATAGCCAATGTCAAAATCACCATACCAGTATGCCAGTGTTAGT
This sequence comes from Ascaphus truei, assembly GCF_040206685.1. NCBI lineage: Eukaryota > Metazoa > Chordata > Amphibia > Anura > Ascaphidae > Ascaphus > Ascaphus truei. The sequence goes on along the minus strand of NC_134485.1, from coordinate 204,412,316 downwards.
GCTTCTCCCGATATGCATAGTAAAGGGTTTGTAGTAGATGCCCCACGATACGTGACCACACTCATAGCATCAAACTGCCGGGAACACATTTCAACTAATCAGATGGTTGCTTACCTGATAAATACCGGGGGCATGACAGGCGCTCCCGTTCAGCCTTGACAAAGCACGCACCAGCGAAAGGTACATCGGCGGCATATGACGTCATCACGTCAGAGGGGCGGGACTAGTGCTCACGATCGGAGCGCGTCCGTCCCCAGTAGCTCCTCGTGTGGAGCTATGTGTCACGGTTGTGCTCGCCACAAACCGGGACCGGACCGAGGGGCTGAGGCTGGGATATGAAATCACCGACCTTAGACCGCGCAGACAGGTCCAGAGTGCGCAATTCATAGTCAAACAGGCCGGGTTCAGGACTGGAGATAACAGCATAGTCGTTGAACGAGCCAGAGTCGGGGTAGGAGATATCCGGGTAGTCGTAGTTCAAGCAGGGAGTCGGCAACAGGAAATCAAGCTGGTCCTTTTGCTTCAGCGCAATCTCTGCAGGTCGGGAACGAGGTTTGCACGAGTGGCGTCCACGACCCATGGCGCCGGTCTAGGAGAGGGAAGACTGACCGCAATGGGCACACCGCCAGGCAGCACTGGTAACCCGTATTACAGCGCAAAAGTAAGCAGGTCTCTAAGAACCAGGAACTCAGGAACTCAGCGCAGCAGCAGCAGGCCTGGATGAAACTGGACGAGTACAACGAACTGGAACAAAAACAGAGAGATAGGTAACGAGAGAACAAGTCAGGGTTTTTGGCAGAAACACAGGTAACATCCCATAAGGATCTATGCTTGGCTCTGATTCAGCAGCTCACTTTGGCCGGTATACTTACAAGCACCCTGCATTAGTCTAAGGTGTCTAGCAAACACCTAGTATCTAGGTCTGCTGTTACGGACGGATGTATCCTATGGTCCATACTATTGGACATTACGTGTAAACAGGCACTACTTGTGCACTGTTCTAGCAGCTATTGATCCTGCCTGCCGTGGTATACCTAGTGCATACATGTGAAATCCATTGGCAGGTAAGAATCACTCCAACTACATGCCACTGGGAGTGCACTTGAACGTTAAGTGCACACTGCACTGTACTAACCGGCACCCGGTGCCTGCATTACATACCCAGAGACTATCTACCAACGAGTAGATTTATCTATGCCTCACCACAGGGACTAGCCCTTTATACTATAAATTGGTTACCCTAATGAGGCGAGACCTTACCTGTATCTCCAGTAAGCTCTCAGGGCATTACGTGGTTAACTCCATTTACCACAGGTACAAATAGGATCTAAGTGCTGCTACTTGACCCTTACACTGTCATCTCTGTCCTTTAGAGTAAGGACAGTGCATTGGTCACAGTTACTATTACGTCCAGTTCCGGTTTTAAAATTCGCTGTCATATTGGCTCACATTAAGTATTGTACTTTGACCCACAGCGTTCCACTTTATTTTAATTTTCTGAGTTACGACTCATATTAAAGTGTTTTAATTTACTCAATCCTCACTTACACCACATTGTCCACGTGTACACTTGTCATATTGAGTGTGCGAGTGCTCTCCTTGGGGTCCTTTTCTCTTGTCGTTGTTATCCATTGTTTACACCTGATAGTAGCACCACCACTCCCCACACCTATAGCAGTAGCGAGGGTTTCCCTTTCCCGTCCCTATCCCCACCCCCCTCCTGTAGTTCGTTATTGAATAGTAATGCTGTACATCACAGAGAGAAACTCTGACGCGTTTCGTCCCGTCATGGGACTTTATTGATAAAGTCCCACGACTGGACGAAACGCGTCAGAGGTTCTCTCTGTGATGTACAGCATTACTATTCAATAAAGCTGATTTTATTTTTATTCTTTGGCTGAGTTCCGTATGCAGTGACCGCCGTTACTTCATCATTTTCTTGCTACTATTTGGCTGGAGCACACAGGCAGTCCTTTCTGCATTACTAGCCGTGTCTCCTCTCCAGCGTGCAACGCATGGTGCCGCCCCCTTGGGTTGTGAGGAGCGCCAGAGCGCATGACACGCCGGGTTGTCCCAGAGAAGCTGTCCAGTGCCTGCGATGACATCTCATACATGCGCAGTGTTTGCAGAGCTGGGACCGGCAAGACGGAATGAGCAGTGAAGACACCAGGTTGGGTAAGGGCAGCAGGCTTTAGTATCCCGTGAGTATAGGAGAGAGGCATCTGCGGTTGCTTCTCTTCCTGTCTCTAACTATTCCTTGCTCACTATCCCCCCACACAGGTTATCAGTCTGTTTCCCGTTCTCTGTTTAGACTTTTATTGTTTCATTGTATTATCTGCAGCAGGATTGCCATTTTCACTATAATCATATACATCAGAAGTTGCACAACACGACTACCAGTCATATGCAGATTAAGTTGAGCACCGGACATTACGGGGTTCACTCCCCTTACTTCATACAGGTGTAGCAGGCCCGCTGTCATCTGTCAACTACGTGTATAATCAAGACTACGGGACTGGCAGTGGCTCGGCGCCAACCGAATGGCAAAGTCTATGGTGGGTACAGCTGCCGTATTTAATAATTTTTTTACCATATCAATATCAATGCACAGTAAAGCGATTCTCCTGTAATCAATCGCTTTGCTTATGGTTATTTAGTTCTTGTAGTCACAATTCGCCAAAATGTAGTCCAGCAATATCATTGGCTGTGCAGCTTCTACAGTTAGGCGCATGCGCATTGGAACCTTGTTGAAACGCATACAGTATGCGTCTCATCACATCTAGGCTCATGCGTGTACTGTATGTGAACAAGAGATGCCCCCCGAGAAAATAATTGTTGGTACTGACCGAGGGGACTGCGGTGACTAACTGTGGGAACTTCTTTAGGGGACTGACTAGTTTGAACTAACCATTACAGTAATACTTTATTTTTCTTCCTCAGAAAAGAAACTTTGTCATGGGGCTGAGAACGACAAATGGAGGGATTTCGATGGATAATATCGCTTTTTGTAACGATGCTTGCACACTGCTGAATCTGAATCAGTGCCATTTTTATTGAATAGGATAGAATAACAGCTTTTTACATACATTTTTACATACTGTACTGTATAATAAACCCCAAAAATAAAAAGTATGCATTTATACTGTACATGTGTTACAGTGTAGTATGTGTGTTCTACTGCAGGGGTGAGCAAACTTTTTATGCCAAGCCCCCCTTTTCATCTATGAAATTTCTCGGGCCCCCCTGCCTAATGTAATCAAAATCACATGACGTCAGTGCACGTGAGCTGGTTCAGCCAATGAGGGCGCACCAGCTTTGTGACGCGTCCGCCACGCGTCTACAATCTCCTGCAGCCAAGTTCACAAATCGCTTGGGCTGCAGGCGTGCGCGCAGGCAGTATACTGGTATTGGATCACTGTTTATTTTATTGTTTGCTGGCATCTGGTAATATGTTTTTTTTCTGGTGCACAAAGGCAATACATTTGAGGGGGCATTCATCCACCTCTTTGCTACATCCCTTCCCTCTCCCGCACCCCTTTTTTTCCTTCTCCCATTTGCTTTCCCCAGTGTCATCCACTCCTACCTACCAGTTTTATTTATTATTTATTTATTCCCGTTTTAAATGTTGCCCAGGGATCAGGGACCCCCATAACCAAACTCAAGGGGGGTACTGATGAATCTCGCCTGCTGATCAATACTCCGAAGTGACCCCCCTGACCCAAAGAAGAACCCTCAGCCCCCCAAAACTCATCCTCCCAAGACCCTCAATTCTGCCATCTCTGCTTGACCTTCATCCCTCTTTTTAGCCATTGTGTCTCTCCCTCCCCCCAGTGTCTCTCTCTCTCACCTTCCCCCCAGTTTCTCTCACCTTCCCCCCAGTGTCTCTCTCCCCCTCCCCCAATATGTCTCCCACCTCTATGTCTCTCCCACCCCTCAATATGTCTCCCACCTCTCCATATCTCTCCCCCCAATATTTCTCCCACCTCTCCATGTCTCCCTCCCCCTCCCCCCAATGTCTTCCACCTCTCCATGTCTTTCTCCCCTCCCCCCAATGTTTCCCACCTCTCCATGTCTCTCTCCCCTCCCCCCAATATGTCTCCCATCTCTCCATGACTCTCTCTCCCCCTCCCCCAATATGTCTCCCACCTCTCAATGTCTCTCTCTCCCCCTCCCCCCAATGTTTCCCACCTCTCCATGTCTCTCTCCCCTCCCCCCAATATGTCTCCCATCTCTCCATGACTATCTCTCCCCCTCCCCCCAATATGTCTCCAATCCTCTCCATGTCTTTCTCCCCTCCCCCCAATGTTTCCCACCTCTCCATGTCTCTCTCCCCTCCCCCCAATATGTGTCCCATCTCTCCATGACTCTCTCTCCCCCTCCCCCAATATGTCTCCCACCTCTCCATGTCTCTCTCTCCCCCTCCCCCCAATATGTCTCCCACCTCTCCATGGCTCTCTCTCCCCCTCCCCCCAATATGTCTCCCACCTCTCCATGGCTTTCTTTATCTCCCCCCAATATGTCTCCCACCTCTCCATGGCTCTCTTTCTCTCCCCCCCCCCCCATATGTCTCCCACCTCTCCATGGCTCTCTTTCTCTCTCCCTCCCCCCAATATGTCTCCCACCTCTACAAACACAACACACAAATACTTACTTTCACTTTTAAGCCTGCTTCAGTATGTATGCTGAAAACTGGGACAGGAGGAGGAGGGGCTGTCTGTGTGCAGAGAGAAGCCCCTCCCCCACAGCAAGGCAGAAATCACACAAAAGCAGCCTCTGCACGGAGCTTCTGGCCGCCCGTGCACAGCTCTGGCCGCCCCCAGGTTTCCCCGCAAGCAGCCTGCGCCCCCCCTACATAATCTTGCGCCCCCCTAAGGGGGCGCGCCCCCCAGTTTGCGCACCGCTGTTCTACTGTAATAATAATACAAATACCGATAATGCATTTTAATACTGTTTTGATGTACTGTAATGCGCAGTAAGTAAAAAAGACTTTAATGGTGTACTGTAATTAAAAACATACAGGTATATTTTAAAAAAAGCAGCAATTTATTTTATTGGTGGGTGCAGTAAGTACAAATACATTAATGGTATCCAAAACAGTAAAAACATTGACAGTATGAATACAATCTACAACAATCAACATTATTTTTATTGGTGGAGTACTGCAAATAAAAAAACATTAATGGTGTACTGTAATTAAAAACATACAGGTATATTTAAAAAAACATATTAGAATACAATTTTAAACAACGAACAAGTCAGAAATGAATCAACATTTTAACAGACGACCAATCACGAAGCGAATTCGAACCCCAGCAGATTGTCCTTCCAGGACCGATGCCTTGTATGCCGCAAAATGCCATTAATGCAGTCTCGCATGATTTTCATTTAAGGATTGTAATTGAAAAATAGTGCCCCAATTCCTCCACAATAGTCTTTCTTACATTTTCAGGAAGAGCCTTTTTCTCGCGATTCCCTTCATAGTTTACATTATGGGCCCACCCTAAGTACAACGGTATGGCACGTGGTGCTTGAAAATTAACAAGGCATGCCTCTGGGGTATACGAGCACTTGCAAACCTATACTTCTCCCTGAGTGGCTGAGGCAGCTCGCGCAGGATGATGTCGGGCCCCGTCTCAATGCAAGCATATATGGGTTGGATTCTGGGAGTGGGTGTTCTTCTGGAAGCGGGTGTGCGTGTGGCGGCGGGCGAGGGTAGGTTGTCTGGGATGATGCTTTCCTCCTGTCTTGGTCTCCTTGTCAGTGTTGCCTCCTGCGTGGTCTTGACGGGGTTGTCATGACATCCTCGTCAACGGCATACATAAACACATATTCTTCTGATGGAGGGGGTGCGCTTGGCGATGGAAGTTTGAAGGTCCCATTCATGCCACCCTCCTGCTCCGGCGTCCGAGATACAGGGGCATAAACTCCAAGCAAATTATGTATCCCCGCTATGTCAGTCTCTATCTTCCCCATCCGTTGATCCATCTTCTCCATCCGTTGATCCATCTTCTCCATCCGTTGATCCATCTTCTTATCCGTTGATCCATATTTAGCATGGTCTCTAAAAGAAGATCTATCTTTACCAGCATAGAGTTCCCAGGGATATTGACACTTAACCCATTCAGCATGCGGTCTAACGAGCTGGATCTTGTGCATGGGGTGCTGTGGACATCTGGGTGAATGGGTGCATAAGAGGATGAGATGGGGGTTCCCTGGAGATAAGCGGCAGCGTCGTCGAGGAGTGATGGAGGAGGTGTCCCGTGGATTTCCGGCAGAGAAGCGACAGAGTTGTCGAAGAGTGATGGAGAAGGTGCCCTGTGGATTTCCGGGAGAGAAGCGACAGAGTCGTCGAGGAGTGATGGTGAAGGTGTCTTTCGGGATAGAAGCGGCAGCGGCGGCAAGGAGTGATGGAGAAGGTGTCCTCTGGGTTTCCGGGAGAGAAGCATCAGCGGCGGCGAGGGCTGATGCAGAATGTGACCATTTGTTTTGCTTTGAGTGTACATCACCGAATTTCTTCTTGACATAATAAGGCTTCTTTAAAGCCTTACCTGTAGCCTTTGGAGTCGTCAGAAGGTTTTCTTTATTAGCCTTAGCCTTTCGCTTTAGGCTTGGCTTGGAAACGGCTGCCGCCTTTTGCTTTTTCTGCATGACAGGCACGGCAGAGGCGAGTGTGTTCCTGCGTCCGTAGAATCGGGGTTGATCCATGGAAGCAGATGGCACAATGCAGTATCTGGACAAGGGCAAGTTCAGATACAGATCATCGAGTGGGAGGCTATGCAATGTGTGTCACCTTTTATGCATGGTGGCGAGGTGCAGGTGTTAAAAGTGGGCGAATTCTAATGTGACTCATTAAAGTATAAATACACCATCCATTTTGTGGAATCACTGCACATTGAATACACATCGACTAAACATTGAATATACATTCTTGTGCTTGTATTTCTTTCGACACGCAGCGATGCCTGTTAAAAAGATTTCTAAGGATCTCAGCATGAGAATAAAGGAGATGTACACGAGAGGACAAAGAATTGTGGATATTCAATGCTGGCTAAGTACTTCTGGCCTCGTTGTGCCAGCAGCAACCAAAAAAACAAAAAAGTAAAGAGGACACCAATAGTAACTACCGCGTAAGTACTGTACTGTACTATATCTATCTATTATTATTATTATCACTGTATATTTATATAACTCTATTCTATACAGTATCTATCTATTTTTATTGTTATCGCTGTATATTTATATAACTCTATTCTATACAGTATCTATCTATTTTTATTGTTATTGCTGTATATTTATATAACTCTATTCTATACAGTATCTACCTATTATTATTGTTTTCGCTGTATATTTATATAACTCAATTCTATACAGTATCTATCTATTATTATTGTTATCGCAGTATATTTATACATAACTCTATTCTATACAGTATCTATCTATTATTATTGTTATCGCTGTATATTTATACAGTATAACTATTCTATTAAAGTAATATCTATACTTGGCCATACTGTAGTCCTGATCCCAAAAAGTACCTGTACTTGTGGCCCACTGTAACGTATTGTTGTTTTTCCTTTAAACTGTAGGGAGACAACTGTTCTGGTTGACAGAATAAGTGAAGAGAATGATGAGAAGAGTGCCTTAAGGGTCAAAGACACTCTGCAGAAAAATCACAATCTAACCGTTTCAGAGACCAGCATTAAGAAGATGAGACGCAGAATTGGATGGAAATATGGACGTGTGAGGTTAGTACTGGACAGTACAGGAGGTTAAAAGTGTGGTTTAACAAACTGTACTGTACCTATAAAATTATTCCTTGTCATTACAGAGCGTACCCTATGATAAGGGACGTCAACAAGATAAAGAGAGTGGTCCAGGCACAGGCATGGATTGACAGTGGAAAAACATTTCAGAATTGCATCTAGACTGACGAGTCTACTGTATCTCTGGAGAGATTTGCCACCTTTGCATTCCACAAAAAAAGACGCATATCTATGAAGCCGCGTCCAAAACACCCAGTGAAGATGCATGTGTGGGGTGCCATCTCTAGGCGTGGACCAGGATGCATCTTCATCTTTGATGGCACAGTATAATAATGCACAAAGTCACATGCTGTAGCCTTAAGCACTGTACTGTACTACTGTAGTGTGCATTATTTTGAGCACTTTTCTTTTCCTGTTACAGGAATCATGAATAAAGCTTTTTTCCAAGAGCAAATAGTGCCTGAGATTGTGGAATACATCACACGTGAATTCCCAGATGGTCACCGTTTCTACCAGGACAACGATCCGAAGCACACCGCGTCAACTGCGCATATTCTTGCCTGCGGTATCAACTGAGTGAAGACGCCAGCGGAGTAAGTACGGTAACCGTCTCGTTTTTTCACACTGTTTACTGTGTATCTCTTAAACTAATTCTCCATTTTTTCCCTCTAATGACAGATCGCCAGACTTCAATCCTATCGAAATGGTCTGGGATCAGCTGAAGGACCATATCCGAAAAGTGGTGAAACCCTCAAAAAAGGATGAGTTGGCGAATGGCATAATGAGTTTTTGGAACGATGTGCTCACCGTGAAACTAGGTAATAAATATATCGACCATATTGCGACTGTGTTGCCCATTGTGATAGAGCATAATGGGCAAGCATCAGGAAGATAATATAGTACTGTACTGTAGTATGGTAAGTACAGGAACACCAAGTACAGCATGATACAGATAAGTATGGCACAGATTGTTTTACAGTATACAGCATGCACTTTACTGCACTCATTTTTAATTTTTAGAGAGAGCTGCACTACCAATCTTGTTACAAAGTATTTTACAGTACAGTAGTTCCAGTATATAGTAGTTTGACAGTAGTAACTGCATAGTCCAATATGGAGTACAGTAGTTATACTGTACTGTACATAATGCAATTATATGCACTTACTGTAACTGCACTAGTTTTGAATTTTTAGAGAGAGCAGTACTACCAATCTTGTTACAAAGTATTTTACAGTATAGTAGTTCCAGTATACAGTACAGTAGTTTGACTGTAGTAACTGTATACAGTAGTCCAATATGGAGTCGTTTTATTGTACACAATGCAATTATATGCACTTAACTGCACTAATTGTTTCTTTCTTTTTCAGAGACAGCTGGCTGCACTACAAAAGGATGGGTGGGGGGAGGGGGGCTATCATGTGTAAATTGTGTGAACTGTGTGTATAGTGTATCTACAGTCATGATTCACAAAAAAAACCTCTCTCAATGAACTACAGAATGCAATGTGGCCATGACGAACAAGATAAAGACTAACATTTTGTATTACTGTTTTTATTATTATAAATGGGCATTATTCATGATTATTTGTGTAGCCCCCTGTAAACAGCCCGGGCTATAACTATCTTCCTCCTACTGTGGTAAGTACTGTTAAGGGCAGGCACCAGTAGTCATCATGGGTTTTCACCCTTCCAAGCCCTGCCCTGAGTGGTAGATGCAGGCCCCTGACTCTGCTGCAGGCGTGAGTCAGAGGGGAGGTTCTGCTGACATCATGATGGGTGGGGCTGTCTCTATTTTGCAGCCAGCTCCTGTGAGTGACTGTCTGTTCTGTCCGAGGAGTTGGAGGAGACAGTGTGGTCTCACCTGTGCAGGGCGCACTAGAGCCAAGAGAGAAGAGGACAGACTCAGCCACTTTGAGTAGAGCTGATAGTACCATAGCCCTGGTGGACCAATGCCCCTCACCCCCGAACTGGGGTGATGGGGAGAATCCATTCCCCACCCGGAGGATAACCTCTGACGTGGGCCGCGGGGTATTGAAGCCCCAGGCCAGACCATCCTGTCGGAGAAGAGACTTGGAGGGAAGGAGAGGAGGAAAGCCTTGTAAAGGGAGGAGAGTGGAGTGCTAGCAGGACATTGCTGTTGTTGTTGTGGCTGCTGGTCGCCACTACATTTGGAGTCACTGATCTGTCCAATAAAGAGACAATACTTTTATACAAAGACTGTGTGTACTTTTGGGAGCATTCAACCCCTGGACCAGGGAGGTTCTTCTATACAGGTCCTATCCCATATCCCTGGGAGTATAGAAGATGGATGCGCTGCACCACTAAAAGCATGGAGGCTACCACCCCAGAAGCCTGGTCCTGTCTCCCCAATAACAACGTGGGAAGCTCAGGCCCTCCTGTTCCACGCAGGTATGCACCACCACTATGCATGTAATCTGCCCTCACGCACCCTAGACACCACCGATGAGTCTGGGGGGGGAGTAACAAGGTTTACATTTGTATTTTTCATTCTTCCATGATTATGCACCGGCCCTCAAATTTCAATTGACAGAAAAACTACAGTACACTACTGTACACTACTGTACGTGTACAAAGAAGATAAACACTGAAAATGATTATTTGTATTTTTTATTCCTGATAAAATAAAATAAACATTTCATTACATTTACATTTTTTTTCTTTGAACTTTAAATTCACTGTGATTGTGTGAGGAAAGGGATTCTTCAAGAAGGCTTACATTTTTATTCATTGGTTACATAATCAGATTAACATATTCAATTCGAGAAGGGTTTATCAGAAGTGCGCATGCGATACCGTAAACAAAGCCTCAAAGGGTTGGGGGGGGGGTCATCATAATGGATTAGCATAAGGGATTAGCCAAGCATTTGAAAATGAATGTGAAGTTATACACGCATGCGCATTAATCATCAACTAGGTCCCTTCCCAAAGAGGATTACACGAAGGCGCAGAGATGTGACGCTCGGCTCGGGACGATTAAAAGCAAAAAGCCAAGCTTTTGAAAATGAATGGTTTTCGAGAGGTGTCGATAAGAAGTTGAAATCTTTGAGCCTTGTGTGTGTCTGCAGGGAGGAGGGGGTAAAGCTACATGAAGGATTAGCTGTACTGTTCAAAGACATATTTTCAACAAGTCATCATAATGTTTTGATCCCCACACCCCCAGATCAATAAAAATCACATAAAGCATGTGAATGACCAGTGTCACATTAAAAAGCTACAGTACCAATAGGATATCAGAATAACAAGAATTTTTATGCAGGCACACATGTCTGGAAACGAAACATAAAAAAAAATATATATATTTTTTTCCAGACTTGAACATCCACATGATTGTGAAGTTATACACGCATGCACATTAATCATCAACTAGGTCCCTTCCAAAAGAGGATTACACGCAGGCGCTGAAATGTGACACCAGGCTCTGTACGCTATACACGCAGGAATGTGATGACAGGTTCGGGATGTTTGAAGCCAGAAAGCCATCTGGCTTGGAGAGGTGTATTGAACTGTAGATAAGAAGTTGAAATAGTACTTTAGCCGTGTGTGTGCGGGGGCGAGAGGGAGAGTGCTGTATGCGCCGAAATGTGATACTGTAACACGCCTATGCGTTTCAACAACGTTCAAATGAGACATACAGTACTGTACAGTACAGTACGGTACACGCATAATATAAAAAGAGTATGAAAACAAGTAAAAGTAAAAGTACTGATTACAAAATACTGTAATACAGTACATACAGTACTGTATAGAAATGTGATAATTTTATATTCGAAGAAGACGCGACGCTATATTTTTGTAATACTGTATACTGTAAATCCTCAATTTTACAAATACTGCGCGCGCACACACAGACATAATGCATTAGACATGCATTAGGCTTCGGCATGGTCAGCGCTTAGGCGCTGACCCGTGCTGAGGCGCGCTCTCACTTACCAGTGAGCCCCTGCAGCCGCAATGAGAGCGACTTTAGCAGGGGCTCGCGCACGCTTCTGCAAGCGTGCAGAAGCATAGGTCTTAATCAATTTTTAGTTTCAAGCGCTCAAGGGAGCGCAGGGCCGGTCACGTGAGCGGTTCGCCCAATGAGGGCGAACCAGCTCCGTGACATCACCCCCCCCAACACGCCCCCGGATGGCGTGTGTACCAAGGCAAGGGAAAGCACCCACTTTCCCTCAGCCTCCACGCACCTCCGCACGGCTGCAGTCCTATGGACGCAGCCTTAGACTTATTAGACTTTTAAGACAACAGCTCGCGAACGCCCATCTGTGTTTTTAGATGGTATTGCAGTATAGCGGACAGCGCTAAAAATCGGAGCGCTAACATACCGGAAAGCGCTTCGGAAAAACAGAAAATACAGGCATACCCCGGTTTAAGGACACTCACTTTAAGTACACTCGCGAGTAAGTACATCTCGCTCAATAGGCAAACGGCAGCTCACGCATGCGCCTGTCAGCACGTCCTGAACAACAATACTGGCTCCCTACCTGTACTGAAGCTTTGCGCAAGCGGGGAGACTATAGAGCCTGTTACACATGCGTTATTTACATCAGTTATGCACGTATATGATGATTGCAGTACAGTACATGCATCGATAAGTGGGAAAAGGTAGTGCTTCACTTTAAGTACATTTTCGCTTTACATACATGCTCCGGTCCCATTGCGTATGTTAATGCGGGGTATGCCTGTATACCTCATCTGGCCGCGGTTAGCAGAGCGCCGCAGATCTGGCCGCATTAGGATAAAGGCGGCCGCAGCTGTAGAAACAAAAATGCCTGTTAAATTAGAATACATTTGAAATGTCTTTACTTTTTTTTTTTTAAATACTACAAGTATTTTCTCATAGTACAGAACTGATTTTATTTTTAAACACACACATATAGGAGATTGCTTGAACTGCAGCTTTAAATTGTATTGTATTGTACAGTATGTCTTTATTTATATAGCGCCATAAATGTACATACACTGGCGACACACTTAATCGCACTACGGCCAGATCCGCAAGCCGGGAGATTTCCCGGCTTGCTAGTGGCCGCCCCTCGGGAGCCCTGGTGTCCCGCGATGTGGGGGACGGCGGCAGGGGGTTCCGGGGGACCCGGCGGACCCGGCAGCGGTAGGGAGAGCGCCCCGATCGGAGGGCGCTCTTCCGCTGCTTCGGCGCGCGCCCGTCACCCTCCGGCGCGCGCCAGGCTACTGCTGCGGCCGAGAACGGGCAAATGCTCGAATAAACTCGGCCGCAGCAGTAGCGCTTCACAGTAGTAATACATATCATATAAATAACAAATAATATAAATAACAGATCATGGGAATAAGTGCTTCAGATATACTGTAAAAGTAACATTAAGGAAGGAGTCCCTGCTCCGAGGAGCTTACAATCTAATTGGTAGGTAGGGGGAACGTACAGAGACAGTAGGAGGGAATTCTAGTACGTGCGTCTGCAGGGGGCCAAGCTTTATGTATCATAATAACATATTCTTGTATAGCTAAATAACATTGAGTCCTTATATGTTAGATGGGGCAGCGTACCAAGAGATTCTGTGCATCCTACTTGATACTGCAACACGTGAAAAGGGAGTCCTCCCTGAACTAGGAGAGAGACTGGTTGTAGTGGTGGGAACTCAGTCCAAATGAATTCAGGCAATTCTTCTGGGTACTACGATATGTGAAGGGGGTGTCCTCCCCGACTGGATGCAGCGGAGCAGCGATGCCCCCGGCCTCCAGGCTTTAGGAGAGAGACTGAAGCAGCAAACATATATGCCATACAGTAAATGCCTGTTTCTTAATTAGGAGAGCAGGTGTGGGGAATTAGAACCATTGTAAACTCTGGCCGGGTCTTCCCATCCACCAGCCTCAGTAAATGTAAAGCTATGGAATGTGAAAAAAATCTTTTACACTATTTCTGAATTTTCTGATCTAAATCGGTCAGAAAGCTGCATAATATCCAGGGACTGTGTCACAATATATGGAGATATGTGAATGTGCTCACAAGTGGTATGGAGGGGTGCACGGGCCCCGGGCACCATTGACCGAGCACGGGCGAAATTGAACAAGATGGTGGGAAATTTTGTGACGCAGTGCGGGGGATGGCAGATCAGCCATCCCGAGTTCGACTACAAATCAATTGGACTATTTCGGGCCGACGGCGTACACTAATCTGAGATAGGGGCGGACTTGTTAAACAACGATTTGCTGGAGGGGTTGGAGAAGGTCCTAGCAGTTTATTGGCTATATGCTAACGATGGAGGTTTCTGTCGCCTTTTTCACCCAGCATAACTTAAAATGTATATGGTAAACCTACCCAGCCTAGAAATATTTCAAAGCAAGTATAAACCAACCTCACACTGATGATACCCATCAAGGTTGAAACATGTGTGTGAGTTGTCTGTACTTGCTTTGCTAGTCCCATGCTGTGTTTAAAAGCGGTGTAAACGGTGTAAATCTTAAATGGGCTCCATGTGAATGGATATTCCAGGCAAAAGGTGACACATTGTGTGCTCATTTGCATGTCATTTCCCAGAATCCCTTGCTGCAGTGGGAGCAGTGTGTGTGAGGTGATAATGGTTGAAAGGCAGGGTTGCAGACCTATCTAAGACATGTGAATGTGCTCACAAGTGATATTCCTTATTGGCTATATGCTAACGGTGTAGGTTTTCTGTCGCCTTTTTCACCCACCATAACTTAAAATGTAGATGTAGATGTATATATATATATATATATATATATATATATATATATGTATATATATAAATAGAGGTATCAGTACCGTGTTAGCCGAGCTTCAATAATCAAAAAATAAATAGATTATACCGTTCTGTGGCTAACGAAATGCTTTTATTTGTGCGAGCTTTCGAGATACACTGATCTCTTCTTCCGGCGATGTTACAATGAATGAAGCAAGCAAAAGGTATACTTTAAACAGTGTCTCTTGGAATGTTTTCTGTGCTTGTCCTTCCCCCGGTGTGGATGTGTTTTATGGCTAGAGGTGTCAAAAGGTTCCTGAAAGCAAGTGATGTAAGAGTGTGTGTGTGTATCTTTGTGAATATAAATGAATGAGAGCCCACAGTATATACAGTGCTTTACAAAAGGTGTGTGTGGAGTGGGAGTGGATATAAATGTTGTGGGTGGGTGTGGAAATGTGAGAGATTGTAGCACAACTAAAAGTGTGTGTGGATACTATGTGGTCCCTATTGGTGTAAAGGAATGGAAAAACAAGGAGTATAAGTATGTGTAAGGACAGCTGTGTGTGCATACATATAGTACAGTATGTACAGACATGGCCTTTAGCGCTCATGGAAAGAGAGTTCACTTGTGTCAGTAATGACTCATAAAATTTCGATCTCTGTTTAGGCCACCGCTAAGTGTCCCGAACAGTTGCATAAATTTGTATTCATGCAACCGTCTCTCTTTCGGTGTTTTAAGATTACCTTTGAGTATGGCAACCCTCAGATCGTTCATCTTATGGCCAGAGTCAGAGAAATGTTCGCCGACAGGACTGTCTCTTGTTCCGCGTGTGATGCTGTGGCGATGCAGGTTAATTCTCTTGTTTAGCCCCTGCCCTGTCTCACCTATGTAGTAGCAGCCTCCTGGGCATTTCATGCACATGATGAGGTACACGACATTGCTGGAGGAACAGGTGAACCTTCCTCTGAATATATACACTTGAGAAGAAAAGAAGTTAGGATATTTTCACACATCAAACTTGTGCTGTCAAACAACTTAAATATTGGAGATATTTGCCTGGATTTATGTCTGCTCTACAAACATGCTCATTGGTGATACATTAAGAAATTACTGCGCCAGAAGTACTGTAGTGGAGGGATGTTTGGAAAATGAAGCAGATGACCTCACAAGTTGGAGGATAGGCACCGAATTGCATAATTCTAGCTTCCTGAACCTCTTAATGTCAAACGTATCCACTAAAAAAGGGCCAAGACACATAAAGATTTCCCTGAAGAAGTAGTTAATTCTACGAAACTAGTTGGATGTAACATTCTATTGCCTTATATCTGCTTACATTGGCCTTTGTCTATGTGTTGGCCTGTCCTGTTTTTTTTTCATCCTGTGTGCTGTTTTGGACACTTGTGAGAGACTTTGTAAGACTGTTCAAAACTGAAAGACTGTTCAAAACTTCCCTATTGAATCCACCACTGCTGTGAAGACAGCAGCAAGCTGCGTTTTAAACTCTGTGCAGAGGATACACCTGCCGAGGTACAGGAGCAGCTTCATATCGGCTAGGAAGCAGGAGCGATTTCACCGAGCCCCAGTACCAGCTGCTGAACCTGGCTGCATGAAGGGAAATCCCCTTGGGAGTGAAAAGACTGACGTCCTGCCCCAGAATCAACTGAGCTGCAGCAGCAGAGGGAAGCAAGCACCTGAATCTACAGCTAACAGCCGAGTGGTAAACAGTGTGATACACACTACATGCCTTTTACCAACCTTTTTTTATGTACGCAGATATATTACCCCCTTTTTAATTCTATAATATATTGTTGAATTTGCTTCACTATTTGGCGTTGTGCGCTGTTTTCTTTTGTTTACATAAAGATTTGGGATGCTAATACAACATGGGAAATAGCATAGATTACCTGTGTAGAGCACTAAGATATTGCAGTTTGGCACTATTTTATTTTTTACATTAATAGACTGGAATAAAGCAGTCATTATTTACCTGAAATATTTGTTCTGTTGCTCCATGTTCTGCTGCTCCAATGTAGAAGTTGAGAGAGAGGAGAGCAGCCCCTGGACTCAGAAGATATGCAGGTGCCGGGAGTTTCACTGCCGACTAATTTCTCCTTTTCAGCACTGCAATCACAGCTGTCAGGAAAAGTCTAGCCTTTGAGGTCAATGTCGAAAACACAGACATTGGGTACAGCCAATAAAGAGACCAAGCAGTGACATAACAGGGAGGCCCTGATTGATTTAATACCAGTCATATCAAGACAGCTTCTAACAAAGTTATTTATTATTTATTTTTATTTATAAAATGTTTTACCAGGAAATAATACATTGAGAGTTACTTCTCGTTTTCAAGTATGTCCTGGGCACAGACTTATAATGAAAATACATCATTACACGTTATATTTAAATATATTTTATGGACAGTTGGGGACATAATATGGACGAAAAACCCTCTCTGCAGGGAAAGAGAATAAGGGCTGTTCACACAGTCGTGGGAAAGATGCATGCCGGGAACTGGGTCTCAAACTTTACACACATGCGCAGTGACAACCCTCATAGGGTAAGACAAAACGCAAGAAACAAAACATGTACAGTATAAGTGCATTAAAAAAATATAAAAGTGCATTAAAAAAATGTATGAGAATGTATGTATATATATACCATTGGGGGACATTTATGTTATATAAACATCCACAAACAGAAAATTAAATATAATTAAAAAAAAGTGTATAAAGAATCTATAAACTGAACAATGTTAAAATCAAGTAAATGCAAAGGGGATGTATACCAGAAACTGAAAAAATAAAAAATAAAAATTAGGAATTAGAGAATGTGTAAATACAAAAAAATGTATATTTAAAGTATGTATGTGAAAATATATATATAAAAATATGAAAATAATACATATACAAAAATACTATATATATATGGGGACATATGCTGGAACTCTAATCTGTGTGTTATGTAAAATTATGGATTTCATGTAAGATGTATATGCATACAACCTCATAAATGTTGTACATCTCAATAGGACTATAGCAATAACAATAGCTGAAGGAATTGATCAATGGTCAATAAGTAGTTAGCTTATCAATAATACAGTAAATATTACAATTTGCTATATTAATATATCTCATACTATAGTACAAACTAAGGATATATGTTTAATGTATTTAAAGGTCAAAGACCTAATAACATTATATTTATATGGTGTAGTGCTTACATATAATGATACTATATTATAACCAGTAGTACTTAATACATAGATCTAAAATTAATATGGATATATTCTATGGCTAGAAAATTATACATTAAAGCTATTTAAGATAATGTAATTTGGACAAAAGTGTGCAGAGATGAATCTCTATCTATGTAGAAAATATTTTGAAATGAATAAGTAATTTGAAATCATACCCAAGGGAACAAGAAAACAAAGAAAACAAAGAAAACAAAGAAAACAAGGAAAACAAAGAAGCAACAAAGAAGCAACAGGGGTCAACAGTAATCAAATGATATCACAAGAGGTATGGAGAGAACGCATTTCAAGGATTATTATAAAAAGTGTTTAATCTCCCAATCAATGTTCATACCATTGGGGGCTAGACTGTCCATTGAAAAGATCCAGAACATTTCTTTTTTATTTAAAATGTTCTGGCGATCTCCCCATCTCTTTGGAGGGGGGATATATTCAATTCCACTGAATGTGAGTAGATTTAATTTACCCATTATACATTCAGTGAAATGTTTTGAACTGGAAATCTTAGATCTTTGTTTTTTATGGACCTAATATGTTCCATTATACGTAGTTTTAATGGACGTATGGTTCTCCCAATGTAGTTCTTTCCACACCCACAGGTTAACATGTAAACAACATAATGGGTATTGCATGTAATAAAATTCTTTATTTTGATCTTCTCTCTGGTTTTCTTGGTAAATACGGTTTTTATAGATTTAGCATAAGTGCACATTTTGCAAAATCCACACTTAAAAAAGCCTAAGGGTGGTACAAAGCCTCTAGCTTTTACCACAGGTGAAGTGAATAAACTGGGTGATACATAATTTTATAATTTGGCTTTCCTAAACACAAATTTTGGTAGATTTTGAATAGATGGTTTTAGTTTGGGATCAAAATTTAAAATGTTCCAATGTTTAGAGACGATAGTACGAATTGCATTGGCTTGGCGACTATGCTGTGTGATAAAGCATAAAGGTGCATTTTGATTGCCATCTCTAATTTTATTCTGCTTAAGTAAAAGATCTTTACGTGGCATATGGAATGCACGTTCGAAAACCATCTGAATGTCAAGCTCTCTGTATCCCCTTTGACGAAATCTTATAGCTAATTCTTTTGCTTGATGTAGAAAATTGTCCCTCTTTGAACATATACGTTTCAGCCTAAGAAATTGTGCTTTCGGAATACCTCTGAGTAAAGACTTAGGGTGTCCACTGTCTGCTTTCAAAAAACCATTCCTTGAATTTGGCTTTCTAAACAAGTCAGACTGTATATGGCAATCCAATTCAATATATAGTTGTAGATCAAGATAATCTATCTTTTGCAAATGGTATGAAAATGTAGATCGTAAATTCAATTGGTTATTATTAAGATAGTCCACAAACTCCATTTCGTCTCACCTTCCCAAATCAAAATCAAATCATCTATAAATCGCCGATAAAAAATAATATTTTTCCGATAAGGGTTAGTGTGACTAAAATTATATTCAAACTCCCAATCACCCATAAATAAATTCGCGTATGAAGGTGCAAACGATGTGCCCATTGCTGTTCCTCGTGTCTGTAAATAATAATGTGAATCAAAAAGAAAATAATTGTGACTTAATAAAAATAAGATAGATTCTATAATAAAAGTGATTTGTGCAGGTGACAATTGTGACTTATAAAGAAAGTGTTGAACAGCTGTGATACCTTGTGAGTGGTCAATAATCGTGTATAATGAGATGACATCTAGGGTTACCCAAATGTAACTGGGGGACCAAGTGATGTCCTCAAGTGCATTAAGTGAGTGGAATCTCTGATGTATGACGGAAGCTTGTGGACTAGCGGTTGCAAAAAGATATCTATGTATCTTGATAGGCCATCTCCCAAAGATCCAATACTCGATATAATGGGTCGACCAGGATCTTTGGGAGATGGTGGAAAATGGGGATCACAGGGTTCTTGACATAAAGAAAGCTTCTTTCTTTTTCATTCAAAACCTGCATAATAACACCAAAGTCTAAAATGTTTTTGTATCTGTGCTAGAAAAGTGTCTGTTGGATCTGTCTTAAGAGATATATATGAGTTTTTATCTTGAAACTGTCTCAAAACTTCGTTCTTATAATTAATACTACTTTGGATCACAATCGCTCCACCTTTATCAGCATTTTTTATGACGAGATTTTTTATTATTCATTAAACTAAGAAGACTCGTTCGTTCTTCTTTGCTCAAATTTGTGCTGAAATTAGGGAAGAAAGTGTGGTCCTGAGATAGCAAATGCAAGTCACGTTCAACCAATTTTTCAAAGGTGGCTATATGTGGGCCTTTAATATAAGAAGGATAAAAAATAGATTTATTTTTCAATCCCGACTCTCTGGAACCAACTAGAAAAGAAGAGATATAATCAACACCGTCATCATTATGTTGTTCGTCCAGGAGACTGTTCATGTCCTGTAAAGTACACAATTCACGAAATGTGTTTTTTTCACAAACATTAGATTTATTCACTGAAGTGAGAGAGGGTTGATCAGTATTACCTTGAGAAAGCGCTCTGTAAGCGTGAAACATTGGTAGGGCTCTCCATTGCCCTGTTTTTACATGACCAATAAATAATCTTTTTATGGGATACGCACCCTCCTTTCTACTTTTTTGATACCTACAGTAGTGCTCTTCCAGTTTTTCTCCTTCTCTACTAGCCTACCCCTTGGACGGAAGCACACCTGGGGACCCCTGACCTTTGGATCGCATGGACTGTGCAGCACTCAGAGTGAGTCAATCGCTTGCTACATGTTTTCCTATTCAGGACTTTATTTAGACAATTGGTACGCTATAGGGTGTTATTATGCTCAATCTTCCTGGTGTTATTGTTAACTATAGAGTCACTTATTAGTGAGCTTACCATCCGGGACTGCAACCCAGTACCTGTCTTCTATCAAGTTTATGTTTAGGGGTCCCCCCTACAAGTATCTGGTTATTCATTCATTCATTTATCCTACTTTTGGGGTCTTTAGCATTACGCATT
The DNA here is from genome assembly GCF_040206685.1 of Ascaphus truei. Lineage (NCBI taxonomy): Eukaryota > Metazoa > Chordata > Amphibia > Anura > Ascaphidae > Ascaphus > Ascaphus truei. The sequence goes on along the minus strand of NC_134485.1, from coordinate 204,391,627 downwards.
CACATGGTCGATCAGGATTAACCTGGTCGGCTCTATCTACAATATTATTTTGTGTCCCCAAGTATTTTGTACATTGGAGAAACATCTTAGCCAAAAAATTAAACTCTGGTGGGAAATAAAATCACTGGAGAACTATGTTAGGATGAAACATATACCCAGGGGGTTAAGAATAAAAAAGATTCCATCATTTGGTTTTATTAACAAAGAGTTTGAGGAGAATTGGTTCAGAATTTTGGATTCATGCTCAATGAAATTAATGGAATTGATCATTCAATCCAAAATAGTGGAAAAAACATCTGTACAAGAAAAAATCAAAAATCTCCAAAATCAACTTGACAAATTTGAATCGATGCCTGAAGAAGGAAGTTGGTACTTCTGAAACGCGTAGGGTGGTCCCACTGGTCACTCTGCTGACTTTTCTTCTGTCGATCAGAGCATCCACGAATCTGCTGACACCATCTGCACAGCGTTCCGGGTATTCCACGGAGAATCTGCGGCTGCGATCGCCAAGCCCCAACCGACTGAGCTGAAGAGAGCTGTTCCACGTGAGCAGGGGGCGCCCCATCCGGAAACGGCTACGGAGCACCAACACGCCCCTGATGCCAGGAGACACGCAGTGGAGCTGATCTGACCAAGACAAAAGGGGATACTCTCTAATTATCTATTGCCTGTGACCATCTTACATCTGGTAAGTGGTCATTTCAGCCACAGCAGGAGATTTCCAGTGGAACTTATTCTATCTTAACACATGTTGTGTATTTTATTTGTATTTTATTCATATTCTGTGTCTAACATTAAATGTGCTTATTTGTATATCAGTCACCCAGTGTTTCTCAGCCCATGCCAAATTTTATTTGTTGGTTTGTCATGTCATTAGTTTGTATGATGTGAATATTTATTTTACAGTATTATGCTATGTGGTTTCCCTATTTTTTTCATGTGATACTGCTATCGTGTGGAGCCTACCTTTGGACCCGATGAGGCCACCATTACGGGTTGTATATATCCTTTTTACCACCATTTGTGTATGTATGGAGCGCCACAGATATAATATTTTCTCTATCTATTCAGAATCTACCAAAATTTGTGTTTAGGAAAGCAAGAACATTATAAAATTACGTATCGTACAGTTTATTTACTTCACCTATGGTAAAAACTAGAGGCTTTGTACCACCCTTAGGCTTTTTTAAGTGGGGATTTTGCAAAATGTGCACTTATGCTAAATCTATAAAAACCGTACATACCAAGAAAACCAGAGAGAAGATCAAAATAAAGAATTTTATTACATGCAATACCCATTATGTTGTTTACATGTTAACCTGTGGGTGTGGAAAGAACTACATTGGGAGAACCATATGTCCATTAAAACTACGTATAATGGAACATATTAGGTCCATACAAAACAAAGATCTAAGATTTCCAGTTGCGAGACATCTCACTGAATGTATAATGGGTAAATGAAATCTACTCACACTCAGTGGAATTGAATATATCCCCCCTCCAAAGAGACAGGGAGATCGCCAGAATATTTTAAATAAAAAAGAAATGTTCTAGATCTTTTGTATGTATGTATGTATGTCTTTATTTATATAGCGCCATTAATGTACATAGCGCTTCACAGTAGTAATACATGGGGTAATCAAATAAATAACAGATAATATAAATAACAGATCATGGGAATAAGTGCTTTAGACATAAAAGTAACATTTCGGAAGAGGAGTCCCTGCCCCGAGGAGCTTACAGTCTAATTGGTAGGTAGAATGTACAGAGACAGTAGGAGGGAGTTCTGGTAAGTGCGTCTGCAGGGGGCCAAGCTTAATGTATCGTGTTCAGAATATCCACAGTGCTATTCATATGCTTCTTTAAGCAAGTGTGTCTTAAGGTGGGTCTTAAAGGTGGATAGAGAGGGTGCTAGTCGGGTACTGAGGGGAAGGGCATTCCAGAGGTGTGGGGCAGAAAGTGAGAAAGGTTTAAGGCGGGAGAGAGCTTTAGATACAAAGGGGGTAGAAAGAAGACATCCTTGAGCAGAACGCAAGAGTCGGGGTGGTGCATAGCGAGAAATTAGGGATGAGATGTAAGGAGGGGCAGAAGAGTGTAAAGCTTTAAAAGTGAGGAGAAGAATGGAATGTGAGATGCGGGATTTGATAGGAAGCCAGGAGAGGGTTTTCATGAGGGGAGATGCTGAGACAGATCTAGGAAAGAGTAGAGTGATTCTGGCAGCAGCGTTTAGGATAGATTGTAGGGGAGACAGGTGAGAGGCAGGAAGGCCGGACAGCAGGAGGTTACAGTAATCAAGACGGGAGAGAATGAGGGCCTGAGTCAGAGTTTTAGCAGGCGAGCAACAGAGGAAAGGGCGTATCTTTGTTATATTGCGGAGGAAAAAGCGACAAGTTTTAGAAATGTTTTGAATGTGAGGGGCGAATGTGAGAGAGGAGTCGAGTGTGACCCCTAGGCAGCGTGCTTGGGCTACTGGGTGAATGATTGTAGTTCCAACAGTAATGTGGAAGGAGGTAGTAGGGCCAGGTTTGGGAGGAAGTATGAGGAGCTCTGTTTTAGCCATGTTGAGTTTAAGGCGGCGGAGGGCCATCCAGGATGATATAGCAGAGAGACATTCAGAAACTTAAGGTTTGTACAGCAGGTGTAAGGACAGGTGTTGAAAAGTATATTTGTGTGTCGTCGGCATAGAGGTGATATTTAAACCCAAAAGATGTTATTAGGTCACCTAGAGAGAGTGTGTACAGAGAAAAGAGAAGAGGTCCCAGGACAGAGCCCTGGGGTACCCCCACAGAGAGATCAATAGAGGAGGAGGAGGTGTTAGCAGAAGAGACACTGAAAGTACGATGGGAGAGGTAGGATGAGATCCAGGATAGAGCTTTGTTCCGAATACCTAGAGTATGGAGAATGTGGAGGAGAAGAGGGTGGTCCACTGTGTCAAATGCTGCAGAGAGGTCGAGTAATATGAGCAGAGTGTAATAACCTCTGTCTTTGGCACAGTCAATGGACAGTCTAGCCCCCAATGGTATGAATATTGATTGGGAGATTAAACACTTTTTATAATAATCCTTGAAATGCGTTCTCTCCATACCTCTTGTGATATTATTTGATTACTGTTGACCCCTGTTGCTTCTTTGTTGCTTCTTTGTTTTCCTTGTTTTCTTTGTTTTCTTGTTCCCTTGGGTATGATTTCAAATTACTTATTAATTTCAAAATATTTTCTACATAGATAGAGATTCATCTCTGCACACCTTTGTCCAAATTACATTATCTTAAATATCTTTAATGTATAATTTTCTAGCCATAGAATATATCCATATTAATTTTAGATCTATGTATTAAGTTATACTAGTTATAATATAGTATCATTATATGTAAGCACTACACCATACTGTATAAATATAATGTTATTAGGTCTTTGACCTTTAAATACATTAAACATATATCCTTAGTTTGTACTATAGTATGAGATATATTAATATAGCAAATTGTAATATTTAATGTATTTGGACATATTGATAAGCTAACTACTTATTTACCATTGATCAATTCCTTCACCTATTGTTATTGCTATAGCCCTATTGAGATGTACAACATTTATGAGGTTGTATGTATATACATCTTACATGAAATCCATCATTTTACATAACACACAGATTAGAGTTCCTGCATATGTCCCCATATATATAGTTATTTTTGTATATTTATTATTTTCATATTTTTATATATATATTTTCACATACATACTTTAAATATACATTTTGTGTATTTACACATTCTCTAATTCATAATTTTCCTTTTCTATTTTTTCAGTTTCTGGTATACATCCCCTTTGCATTTACTTGATTTTAACATTGTTCAGTTTATAGATTCTTTATACACTTTTTTTTCATTATATTTAATTTTCTGGTTGTGGATGTTTATATAACATAAATGTCCCCCAATTGATATGTGTATATATATATATATATATATATATATATATATATATATATATATATATATATATATATATATATATATATATATATATATATATATATATATATATATATATATATATATATATATATATATATATATATACACACATACATTCTCATACATGTTTTTTAATGCACTTATACATGTTTTGTTTCTTACATTTTGTCTTACCCTATGAGGGTTGTCACTGCGCATGTGTGTAAAGTTTGAGACCCAGTTCCCGGCGTGCACCTTTCGCACGACTGTGTGAACAGCCCTTATTCCATCGGGGGGGAGTTGTATCATACAGAGGAAGGAGTGATGTCACGTCCGGTTTGGGTCTCTACTTAAGGTATGTGTGTTAAGTAAATAACACTCTTTGACAAAGCCCCATAGGGGTGAAACGCGTTAGAGCGCACAGGGGACCTATTCCCCTCTTTTATTCTATTTTTTGCTCATGGATTAATAAAGGCAGTTTTGTTTAGCAAGGTCCAGCCTCTATACTTTTTTGCTCGCAGTGCCGCTGATTCTCTTTCCCTGCAGAGAGGTTTTTTCGTCGGTCTACATTCACAGCTTGGAGCACGCTCACCCGGAATGAGTTTTACATGGAGTAAGTGATTTCTTTATTTTATTCATATCCCTAGGGGAAATAGCCGTATATGCGGGGTTTATAGTTATAGGGGTCCGTTGTTGGTTGAGAGACAAGATCCGGTCAACCCTTACCCTATCGCTAGGCTCATCCCTGCACTAGGGGTTAAGTCATGCTGACTTTGTGATATACACTTACCAACGTAACTCCCTGCTGTCCGGAGCTGAATGCATTAAGCACATGGACTTCATATTTCTGGACTTATTCTCTGCAGCACACATCAGTTTTAGTGGGGGGGGGGGGGGGCTCATCCTCCCCAATCGTTTGTTCAGGGACATTATATGTTATGGGCATATTAAACATACAATTAATTAACAGTTACAGTCAATATTAAAATGTGAGACAGCTGAAGCCTTAAAAGAACTTAGACTTTTGTACCATATACTATATCCCTCTAACCCACCTCAATGGAGTTACTGGTTTGCTGCATGGGGTTATTAGCAGAATGGCATATGCTAGGCCCCACCTTGTCTTCCACAGGAATACTGACGTCACAGGGGATTGGAGAGGAGGAAGGATTTGGAAGGTTAGGTTCCAGGAGGACAAGAAGAGAGGAGCCTCGAGGAGTGTAATAGGGATTATGTTCCTGAAGTAATAGGAAAGATCAGACCCACCCTGTATGTTATGTTATAGTGTTAACGGTTGTTGGAGGAGCCCAGAGCATTGAGCCAAACACCCGGAGGGAGCCTGGTCTTTCACTCCGGCGGCAGACATGAAGGAGGGATGGAGACCAGAACAGCAGCGAAACACTGCATATGCAATCTGGAAGTGACGGAGGTGAAATCTCGCGAGACATCGGCACTTACGTGATCTGGTGCAGGACACCGGCCAGGGAGAGACTGAGAAGCGAGACTATTCAACTCACAGGAGAAACAGCTCACCGCTGAGGTGCCAGTGCCTGCGCTCCACTGCATCCTTTGCATCTTACTCTCATGTAAGTGAACAGTGATTGTTTTATTTTTGGTGTTCAATACACTTACTTATACAGGCTGTGCTTGTCTGTTCCATGTCTTTTCATTCTTCCTAAGGTTCCCCCTGGCTGTGAGTTACTGCACCACCCTGGTCCACTAAGACTGAGCACGCTGGTATTAAAATGTATAATATCTATACTATTATTCTAGTTGAGAACAGTTTACAGAGTTTAAAAATGGATTATGTTCCTGAAGTAATAGTTTGTTATGTTACAGATAGGGACAGTTCACATATAGTAAGCATCCCAATTAGATAGCCAATGGAAACATGCAGGTACCAAAAAGGGGGAGACAGACATGCCACAGCAGGCCATATGCCAAGGGCTCCCGGGTGTCAGCCGATCAGCCCTACAGTCGGATCCACCCATGTATTCTCCTCAACCAGTAGGGAAATGGCAGCTCCAAATCAGAAATGGAATATAGTCGTTACCTGCACAGAACGTGCAGGATCCCTGTAAGGGCCAAAGTAGATGGGGTACAACAGAGGTAAAGGTGGGCCTGGTCCAATTCAAGTAATGCACCTCCCTTTGACTGTTAAGAGTGGACAACTAGGGAAGCACTGTGTCATGAGTACCAAAAGGGAGAGGGGAGGGAAAATATCCTTTAATTGTATGTCTTTATTTATAAAGCGCCATAAATGTACATAGCGCTTCACAGTAGTAATACATACCATATAAATAACAAATAATATAAATAACAGGTCATGGGAATAAGTGCTTCAGACATAAAAGTAACATTAAGGAAGAGGAGTCCCTGCTCCAAGGAGCTTACAATCTAATTGGTAGGTAGGGAGAACGTACAGAGACAGTAGGAGAGAATTCTAGTAAGTGCATCTGCAGGGGGCCAAGCTTTATGTATCATGTGTCCAGGATTATCCAGTGTTATTCATATGCTTCTTTAAGCAGATGTGTCTTAAGGTGTGTCTTAAAGGTGGATAGAGAGGGTGCTAGTCGGGTATTGAGGGGAAGGGCATTCCAGAGGTGCGGGCAGAAAGTGAAAAAGGTTTAAGGCGGGAGAGAGCTTTAGATACAAAGGGGGTAGAAAGAAGACATCCTTGAGAAGAACGCAAGAGTCGGGATGGTGCATAGCGAGAAATTAGGGCTGAGATGTAAGGAGAAGCAGAAGAATGTAAAGCTTTAAAAGTGAGGAGGAGAATTGAGTGTGAGATATGGGATTTGATCAGAAGCCAGGAGAGGGATTTCAGGAGGGGAGATGCGGAGAAAGATTTAGGAAAGAGTAGAGTGATTCTGGCAGCAGCGTTTAGGATAGATTGTAGGGGAGACAGGTGAGAGGCAGGAAGGCCGGAAAGTATGGGGGTTGCAGTAATCGAGACGTGAAAGAATGAGGGCTTGAGTCAGAGTTTTAGCAGTCGAGTAACAGAGGAAAGGGCGTATCTTTGTGATATTGCGGAGGAAAAAGCAACAAGTTTTAGAAACGTTTTGAATATGAGAGGAGAATGAGAGAGAAGAATCAAGTGTAACCCCTAGGCAGCGTGCTTGGGCTAATGGGTGAATGATCGTATTTCAAATAGTAATGTGGAAGGAGGTAGTAGGGCCAGGTTTGGGAGGAAGTATAAGGAGCTCTTTTTTTGCCATGTTAAGTTTCAGTCGGCGGATGGCCATCCAGGATGATATTCCAGAGAGGCATTCAGAAACTTTTGTCTGTATAGCAGGTGTAAGGTCAGGGGTTGAAAGGTAAATGTGTGTGTTGTCAGCATAGAGGTGATATTTAAACCCAAAAGATGTGATTAGGTCACCTAGAGAGAGTGTGTAAAGAGAAAAGAGAAGGGGTCCCAGAACAGAGCCCTGGGGTACCCCCACAGAGAGATCAATAAAGGATGAGGAGGTGTTAGCAAAAGAGACACTGAAAGTACGATGGGAGAGGTAAGAGGAGATCCAGGATAGAGCTTTATTCCGAATACCAAGAGTATGGAGAATGTGAAGAGAAGAGGGTGGTCCACGGTGTCGAATGCTGCAGAGAAGTCGAGTAATATGAGCAGAGTGTAATGACCTCTGTCTTTGGCAGCATGGAGGTTGTCAGTTATTTTAGTGAGGGCTGTTGCAGTAGAGTGAGCAGTGCGGAAGCCAGATTGTAGAGGGTCTAGAAGAGAATAGGTGTTGAGAAAGTGTAGCAATCAAGAGAATACAAGACGTTCAAGGAGTTTGAAGGCAAAAGGCAGGAGGGAGACAGGTCAATAGTTAGAAGGACAGGTAGGGTCAAGCTTGCTGTTTTGGAGTAATGGTATAACGATTGCATGCTTGAAGGAGGATGGAAAGGTACCAGAGTAGAGGGAAGAGTTAAAAATCTGGGTGAGCGTAGGGATTATAGAAGGAGCAAGAGATTTTAGGAGATGGGTGGGAATAGGATCAAGAGGGCAAGTGGTAGAGGGAGAAGAGGAGATCAGCAGTGGCACATCCTCCTCCGAGATAGCGGAAAAATAGTCAAGAAAGGCAGGAGGAGAGTTGGGAAGCAGTGTGGGATGGGAGGAGGCAACAGATGGGATGTTCTGACGTATGGATTCCACCTTTTCCTTAAAAAAGTCAGCAAAGTCCTGAGGTGAGATGGAGGAATAAGAGGAGGCAGCCGAGGGTAATTACTGTAGGTGCACTCCTCGCAAACACAGGGTCGGTGGTGTGTATGTTTATTAATCAATCAAATTTTGGGTATATGCTTACCCTTGTATCTCTTGCACAGAAACAAGCTGGAGTACCAGGTGGTTTAATATGTAAGAATAGATCCTTTGAACATATAGGATATGTTATGTACTTTAAAAAAACCAAAAAACTTTTTAATACAGAATGGGCCACCCGTACTCCTATTCTACGTAGTGAAACATGGGTTTCACAGATTTTTAAGAACTCTGCTTGGATATAATCAAGCGCAGAATCTGGGTCCGGTATCAAGTTGATTCTGTACCGAGGGAAGTTAGTAAGGTCATCCAGAAAAGTAAGGTCATCCAGAAATGTTGTGGGTTAAAGTTTCTATATGTTCTAGTATGAAGAACTGTATGGCTTGATGTGGGTGGTCTGATTTTCCTTACATTGTACTCTATTGCATGGTCATTGTAAATGCTAGGTAGGATACCCGAGGATTGGATTCTGTTGGGACAGGACGATTGAATTTAGTCTAACAAGGATTAGTTGCCAGATTTTTGATTTGGGAAATTAGTTGGGTTATATTTAATGACTTGAATACAGTCCAGATTTGATTGTGTTTAGGGTCCAGCCAACTGAGTTTAAAATCATCTACCACTAACAACTCACTCTTCACATTCAGAGAGAAAATTGTGCCATGAAAGTGAGTGATATCAGCCTGGGATTGAATTTGGGCTTTTGTTGGCCAGTAGATGCCAGTAATAATAATAGGCTTCGCGAAGGGGAGGGAAATTTTACCTACAATGATTTCAAAATAGGGTTGGCTTTGGGAGAAATTTAGCAGCATGAATTGTAAAGAGTCTAAAATAACACCCCTCCTCTTCTCTTTGATTTATCTTTCCTAAAAATGATGTATCGCTGAATGGAGATAGATGCAATGTGTTTAGGAGTTATCCATGTTTTGTGAGAATGATGGCTTTAGGCTTATGCAAAAGGCATCTTGCCCTTAGTTCATTCAGTTTGGACAGTAGGCTTTGAGTATTTTTATTGTCGACATATAGCCCTTTTTGGAATTTGAAAGAGGCATTATTAGGAGTATGGGATAGAGTTGAGAAGGGAGCGCCTTAGTTGAGGTTAAAATCCCCTTCTAAAGAGCGCAGCAATATGAATAGAAATGGGCAAAAATAGAAAGTAGTAAGGCGGTTCACTGCTGCCGCCGGGGTATGAATGGATCCACACGCAATAAAAATAAAAGGTTATTTATTAGTGCATAATACACAAAAAATCTGCCACAGAGCAAACTCTGACGCGTTTCGTTCCAGCAGGAACTTTGTCAAAGAATATCCAGCACTGTGCCCTGTGATGTATATATAGTGCGCAACCGTCATGCAATTGGTTGATAGGTAAATTGACACAGAGTGTGAATGCACACCTGAAGACTAATGAACCCATACAGTAGGAACACGAGTTAAAATAGCGCTATTGTGAACACTATCAGTGCCCACTATTTAACATCATCAAGGCACACAGTTGTTACAACAAGATACTAAACGACACAGTAATTGATTAAAAACAATACAAAACTAAGTACTCATGTCTAATAGTATAAATATATGAACATAGACAACAAGTGCCAGTATTTCAGCAGCAGAAAGAACATCACTAAATATTACAACTCTCTCTCTATTAGAAAACCTATTAATCACACACATGGAATTAATATGATAACATCATCATAAAAAACTGTATCTCATTATAAAATTAATATATATTAATGGGAAAACATTCTACACCAATGTCAATGTAATTGTAGTACATGCCAACAATAACTTAAATTCTATATTCTAAACACTCATATATATAACACCCATACCATACCAAACAATCAAAACTCAATAAACAGTAATTAGAAAAATCATATATATTATACATCGTGAATAATCATATTAAATATAAACTATCAAAAATATCAACAATATTGTGTAACTAATCAAGTCAAAAAGTGCTTAAGGTCCCACTCAATATTCATACCCGTGGGATACAATGTGTTTAAGGCATGAATCCAAAACATTTCTCTTGTATTCAATTTGTTCAGTCTATCACCCCCTCTAGGATGAACTGTTACATGTTCCAAAGCGGAGAAGGAAAAGTTGGAAATGTCACCAAATCTACATTTAGAAAAATGCCTGGACACAGGATGTAACAAATCTTTTTTCAAAATATGTCTAATATGCTCCTGTATCCTAATTCTTACAGGTCTAATTGTACGTCCAATGTACGACTTTTTACAGCCACACTGCAATAGATATATAACGTAGTTAGTATGGCAGTTCATGAAGCTATTCATATGCAGATTACCCTCACAGGTAGTAATTTTTTTCAAAGGTCTTGCATATTTACAAGTAGAACAACGCCCACAGGGAAAAAAACCTTTAGGAATAACACTCAGTTGTTTTTTATCTAGATTTGCAGTAAAGAGACTGGGTGACAGATGGTTACCTATTGTTTTCGTTTTTTTATAAATAAATCTAGGTCCTCCCTGTACCATAGAAGCGATATCCTGGTCTAAGGTAAGTACATTCCAGTGTTTTTTGATAATTTCTGTAATAGCATTTGATTATTTATTGTATATTGAAATAAAAGATGGACATAAAGAATTTTCCTGATGAACAAAACGTTTCTGTTTGTTTTTGCTTTTTGACTTTATGATCTCCTCTCTATCTAGAGACTCTGCATATTTAAATGCTTTATTTATGTCTGCTTCTTTGTAACCTCTATCTTTAAAGTTTTGCATCATTTCACTCGATCGTTTCTGAAATATATCATTGTTTGAACATATCCTCCTTAGCCGAAAAAACTGGGCCTTAGGTATGCTCCTAATAAGGGCTGGTGGATGGCAACTTGTAGCACACAGGAGTGAGTTTTTGTACTGTGGTTTACGATAGATATCCGTTTGGATCTTCTTATCTAAATCTATAGAAAGTGTCATATATCTAAATAATCTATGTGATGAATATTCTGTGTATATGTGAAATGTAAATTATAATCATTAGTGTTAAGTGTATTAATAAAAGTGCTCAGTGAATCTAAATCTCCATCCCACACCAAAATCAAGTCATCAATAAAGCGCCGATAAAAAATAATATGACTACGAAATAAATTAGAATCGTGGTAGATGTGACGTGCTTCCCAGAAACCCATAAAAAGATTACCATAAGATGGCGCAAATGAAGAACCCATAGCAGTGCCTAATTTTTGAAGAAAATAATGTGAATCAAACATAAAATAATTGTGCGTGAGTAAAAATGTGACAGCTTCTACTAAAAAAGTGCTCAAAGTGACCGATAGATTAGATAAACCTAAAAAGTGTTCAAGTGCCTGAATACCCTGTTCATGTGTGATAATGGAATACAGGGAGGTCACGTCTAAGGTGACCCACCTGTATCCCAACTTCCAATCCAAATTTTTTATGGACCTAATCAGATCCGAAGAGTCCTTAATAAAGGAAGGTAGTTGGTACACCAAGGGTTGAAGGAACCCA